>NC_056746.1:1537392294-1537447159 GCF_019279795.1 Protopterus annectens
CTATCCCTTTTCTCTCTTTCTCTTATTTTAATTATGCATTCCTTTGTTCTTTATTTTCTCTTCCATTTCTGTTCATTTCTTACAGATTCAAATTCTTCAGGAGTAGCCCAGCTGTGTATATACCAAGTTAAAGAACATGAACTTTCTGCTCATCAAGGGACATCCTCACAGGACTGAGGAGGTAGCACTGGTCTTGTAGACACCCAGACATGTGGCAGCCTGTAAGCCTCACTGAACAGGTGCTTAGGGACTTGGTTGAGAATGTGGCAGAGCAGGTTATGGCCAGATGGCTTCAGCCAATTGAAGATTCTCTTCAGTGGATGTTTGACTTGCTGCCTCAGGTGGTGCTGACAACGTGCCACCACAGGTCTCTGTCCCCTCAATATTGGGGTCCTCCACTGCAACACCATCTGGCAGTGGCAATATTTGAGGCCTTGTAGACTGGGGAATTTTGTTGGGCACCACACTCTTCTTTACCATCTTCCTTTCCTTATCCCTCCTACACCTTCATACCTACTTCACATCTACACTACCCTCTTTTTTTGAAAAAGTAGGGGGCATCTATTCCCTATCAAAAACAGAGTATTCCTCTTCTCCTACCTCCTCCAGCACAAACCTCTTGATGAGTCCCTACTGTGTTTCTCTGTTTGTTGTGGCTCCCCTTTAGTCAGTCTTTCCAATCTACACATTCCACTATTTAATGAAAATAACAGGGTATCCACGCAAGGATACCCCTATATAAAACATATTAAACCCCTTCATTTTTTTAAAAAAACTCTTAAGAATAAAAGCTTTGTTCCAAGTTTTTCAAGTGTGACTGTGCACAGCTGCATTCTTCCATAATATCTAAGTATATACAAAGTCATATGAAGCCTACGGATTTCATGCACTTATTTTGTAGATATTTAATGCTTTAATATTTTTAATGCTTATCTTCAGGTACTTTACCTTTTTACCATAAGTAGGCATGTTTGTCAAAATGACATCACATTTACTTAGTCAACGTAAATAACCTGAACTTAATGTATTTGCATATAGGTGTACTAGTGTTCTTCGCATATCATCACTCTGCAAATGTGAAACTCGGGATTATAAATACCACTCCTCTTTTTACCCTTACCATACATAACTGGTTGGGAGGATGGCCTAATGGTTAAGGTGTTTGCCTTACAAACACAAGGTGCAGGGTTTGAGCCCCACAAGGGATAACTGGCTTGGCTTACAATGGCTCGCAAGGGCAGTTAGCTTAGTACTAAAACTATGAACTATAATAACTTGTACTTCAGTGCTTTGCCATATAGACAGGAGAAAGTAAATTCCATTGTGCTGGTATTGATAACATAGAATTTTTTTATTTTGCAGGGACACCACTGTTACAAAATGCTAATCCCTTTATTGTTCCAAGTATATAGTGGAGAATAGAAGTTTTAAGTTATATGGGTGCAATACAAGCTATAGCTGTTGTAAATAAAACAAGATTGCTACAGGTATTTTATAGTCTGATGTGACCTTCTGCCCTAAAACACAGTAAAGCTTTGTATTAGTACAGTACTTCACAGGCCGGTCTGTGCAGAGGTGGGTTTCCTCAGAGATTGACAGGTGAAACGGGCATGTCGTGGTATGGAAAAGATGCATGACTGAGAATGTATTTTTTTCCACCCACCCCGCAAAATAAATATACCAACTCCAAGGTCACACTGTATTGAGGAAAAGGGTAAACTACAAATAGACAATGAATATTCATGCCTTCATCTGTATGAATATTATTTAACTTTTCTAAGAATTCACCAATTGCTGGATGGTGGGCAGGGTTTAGCTGGGACTGGCTACTGTGCATCCTGCGAGGTTCTGTTCTAATATAAAGCCCACAGTAATTTATGAAAACTCATTTCTGAGTGAAATGTTTTTGGTAAAGGAAGACCTTTCTACCTATTCAGACATAGTTCTGTCCAATGACAAGCTCAATTTTATTTCCATCTATATCAGTATGCTAATATTCCTTTTCATAGGATCACAGGATCATAAGAAGTTCCTAGGGTAATGGCCCTAGAGCCCTTGCAAGCCTAGCTGAGTTCTACCCCTATTTCCAAGATCAGCACCAACTGTCCCTGTCCAAGAGGGAGACAGATGGAACCCCGGGGTAAATTTATGGTTATCCATCCAATCGTCCAGATTGCATTTGAAGAGGGCCAATGAGGTGCTTTGTTTGACATGAAGTGGGAGCCTGTTCTAAAGGTATGATAACCTCTGGGAGACAAATCTGTCCTTCCAGCAGGTTCTATTAATGTCACATACCAGGTTAAGGTCTTTAGAGCTAGTAACCCTTGTACCATTTGACTTGCGGATATGCAGCATTTCCAGTAAAGAAGGCGAAAGCAAGGTCAAATATTGCCTTATATGCAAGGCATAAGTCACCTCTGAGTAGTCTGTATGAAACAGAATAAAGTAACAGTGATTTCAGATGATCTACATAGGACAGATGCTGAAGACCTTGAATTTTCCTTGTGAGGAACCTTTGTGGTCTCTCCAATTGCTGCAGGTGCTTGGAAAGCTATATAGCAAAAGAGCCATTGTACTCAATTATTGGCCTGATGAGGGAAGAGTACAGAGAGGTTATAACTTCTTTCTTTCCTGGATGCAATGCCCTTACTTATGAGATGAGCAATGTAGAATGCTCTTCTTACCGTTGTAGAGACATGGTGATCAAAGTTATGGTTGCTGTCAACCTGTGTGCCCAGGTCTGTCACCACTGCTTAAAGTTTTGATATTGATGTGGTAGTTAGCAAAAACATCACACTGACTGAAAAGGATGATAATACTTTTTTTGCATTAAGTTTAAGGTCATGACCTTCGCACCAATCATTTGTTTGTGCAAGACCTTCTTGTAGGAAGTTGACATCACTTGGAGATTCTGTGACCACTCCGAGTTTGCAGTCATCAGCAAACTTTGCCAACCACAGACCTTTAGTTTTAGCTTGTACCTCAGAGAAATAGATTCCAAACAGTAGAGATCCCAGGACTGATCCCAGTATATATCACTGATTACAGGTCTACTGTTGGAGGTGAATTCCCCTATGTTGACTATATGGATTCTATTAGTGACCCATCTAATGATATAAGGATTGATACCTGTTTTTTTAATTTCTCCAAGTCTTTTGGGTTTCTAAAACCATGACGGGAATGGACCCCATTCCTAAGTCAAAGTACGATTAAAGTTCATGAAATTAGTGTTGTTTTAATCTTTGATGTCAGCCAGAATTGCTCTTCACAGCACCCGCACTGTGCCCAGTAATTCTTCCTGCAATTCATATGGAGTTACATGTATTCGTAACATATCTAAATATGATTGCAGATTTCTTTTATAAGACCCATTGCTCTAACTACTATTGGAATTGTCTGGGTATCTTTCTTCCACATTGCTGTCATTTCTGCCTGCAAATCCTGATATTTTATAACTTTGCGTCTCTCTGTATACAAGACACTGTATTCACTGGGTGTGTGATTTCAATGATCAATGCTACTTTTGTCTTCTTTTCATGGACCACTATATCTGGTTTTCTAGCATCTGTCTTTGTGGCTCAGGTTTCCAGTGTTTTTCAACCACTTCAATACCATAATGTTTGCACAATCCCCAGTACAACAGTCTTGCCACAGTATTATGCCTTTCAGTATACTGCCCTTCTGCCATTAGTATGTCGCAGCCAGCAACAAGGTGTGCAACTGTTTCCAATTCTGTTTTACAAAACCTACATTTGTCTGTTTCTCCCACATGTTCAATAGACTTTGTAAACCAATGTGTATGTAGCTCACTCTCTTGAGCCACCAATATTAACCTATGGTTTGAATTTGTCTCTCCTTAACCATTCCTGCGTTTGATCCTGATCAACATGAGGTTCTTCCAGAAGTGTTCTATACTTGCAACTATATTTATGCATTTTCCACATTTCTTGCCTTCTCATCTGGTCCTTCACCTTATATTCTTGCTTTTGTTTTTTAGCATATTCAGTTGCTGCCTGATTTTCATCTACTTCTGGTTTGATTTCCATTCCTGCTTGATGCCGATATATTTCTGCTACACTAAGCAGAGAAGTCATCTTAGATTTATTCTCCTCATGTTGCAACACTTTCACTACATTTGGGTCTTGTGAGGTCAGCAGATATGTGTGTAGTCCCACAATTGCAGATCTATACATGAAATCAATTTCAAGGAGGCCCATCACTCATTCAGAACGAGGAATATGTAATCTTGGTATGCAATGATTTTTATAAATCATTTGGTGAGCATGAAGCATCCTTCCTACTTTCTTGTCTGGGGTCAGTCAATCACCCCAAAGCTGTAAGTTAAGACAGGAAGAGCAAATTGGTTGATAGCTTCAATTTTGTTCCTAGATGTCAACGCTGCTTTCAGAATTAATTTAAGTCTTTTAAAGTATTGCTTACTAAGTTTCATTCCCATTTGTTCATGCTTTATCGTTGATCGTTCATCATTTCCCAAATATTTATACACTCCCTCTTGCTCAAGTTCTTTTGTATCACATTGTTGTCCCAAACTGATATTTATTTTGGTGCTGCAGTTTTCCTGCTTTAAAGGTTGCTTTTACACATTTATCAAGACCAGATGACATTCTTATATCATCTGAAAAAGTTTGACAGCTTGCAGTTGTGCTTTCAGTTCATCATCTGATGAGCTATACAGTTTTAAATCATTAAATCATTGACAAAGAGAAGATGAGGAGTCTTTACACTTTGTTGTTTTCTAGGAGCTAAATTATAGCCATGGCCTAAGCTGTTAAGTACACAGCTTAAAGGATTGAGGGTGATACAGAATAGCAGCGGTAAGAAATGCCAACCTGGACTATCCCCCTTTGAATTTTTATCCCTGGGATAATAATTTTTCCTTTATCATGGCTTCATTGCAAAGTGTTCTGCCACTGTTTCATGGTCACTGTAATGTAGTCGATCAGTGTAGGGTGTATCTTACACATTTTTAAGCACTCTTTTATCCATGAATGTGGGATACTATCAAATGCTTTTTTGTAGTGAATCAATGCCATACCTAGATTCTTCCCTTTTTTACAGTTCTCTACTATGACTTTATTTAGCAACAAATGATCTTTTGTTCCATATGACTTTCCTTTATTGCCCTTTTGTTCTATTGCCATAATTCAGTTTTCTTCTAAAGGACTATAAACTCTGTTGGCATCAATTCTGGTGTATATATTAATCTATAATTTTAGGGTAGCTTAAGTTTTAACATTGTTTTTCCTGTTGTTAGCCAGGTGGGTGTCTATTTCGGGTGCGCATACAAATAATTCTTACTCACAGCTAAATCTTCATGCAAAGATGTTAATACTTTTAACCAGAAGTTAGGTACTGCATCTGGGCCTGGGGTTTTCTAATTAGAGGCTTTTCTTAACTTAGTTTCAATCTCTGTGGCTGTTACTCCATCCCATTTCCTATCCTGTACTTTTAAACTTCTTATTTTTTCTTTTCTTTCTTCTGTCCATTTAGCATCGTTGTTATGTTCCACATGATCTTCATAAATACTTATCCAAAATATATCTATTTCTTCTTTAATTGGTGGTCTTTTCTCTATAAAACATTTTTGGGTCATCAATAAATTGGTTATTTTGTACTTTTCCTTTACATTTATCTGCATATCTTCTAAGTTTTTCCACCTGTGCTGAGATTTTTAGTTTATTTGCGATAGTGCATGATAGATCTTGATCTGTTCTAATAGTGCACATTGCTTTTATCACATCTATCTTTCTAAGTATTTGATCTGTTCCCTCTTCTATACTCTTCTAACAGTGACACTTCTTGTCTTAATTGCTTTACAGTTTTCTCTATTCAGTACTTCCATGATTGTATTCGATTTCTCCCCTTCCTTTCCCTCACTACCCTGTGTTCTCGTGGTAGAACTTTATCAGTTATTAATCTAGCTGCACAGTAATATATTCTGTTTACTTCTCTTATATTGCACGAATCTCTATGGACAGTCCTAATTACTGTGTTCATTTGATTTATCAAACTTCTGACATTTTGGGTTTTATTGACCTTCTTTCTACAGTCTATTTCATTCATTGATCTTAATATGTCTATCTCTATTAAATCAATCAACTCTTCTCTTAGATCATTTTCTTCTAAACTAAGGGCAAATTTTTTGTTTTCCATTTCCTTTGGGCATTCTATAGAAAGTTCTGTAGCATCTTCCTGTGGCACATTCTCTTCAGTTTCATACTGTGCCATATGTTGCTCTGTCAGATAGGAACTCACTGGCCAACCACTCCTCAACATTGACTGTGTCAGAGTTTCCACAGTTTCCTGTTCCTTTCCTTGCTGTTCAGCTTCAAGTGAATGTTTGTACTGGTTTCCTGTGGAAAGCTCCAAAATATCTTCATATGGCACCTGACCAATGCTGATACCTAGCCAGGTGAGTTTGTTAATGATGCCTGAGTGGGAGATAGTGTCAAAGGCCTTGGCTAAGTCTAGGTAGGCTGTATGCACAGATTTCCCCTCATCCAGAGCCTTGGTGACTATCTTGAAGAAGTCCACCAGATTTAACAGGCATGAGCTCCCTTTGACAAATCCAAATTGAGTAGGGTCAAGTGTTTGGAAATTACCTTTAGCCAGAGTAAAATTATTTTGTATTTGGTTTTATTATCCATTCATTAACTATGTAAACCTTGCAGACAAATACCTCTTTTCATGGTGAATTGGGATCCCTGTCTGCTTAAGTGACTTGCTGAGAGTCATACAGAATGCAAATTGTGGCTGAAATAATGAAATGCCTGATTCCAGGGCAAAACCTGTTAACTGCCAGTTCCAAACTGTCAGACAAGTTTCTGGATCTAGATGAAATGCAGATCTTTTTGCTGCTCATAGAGATAAAGTCTGAACTTTGGAATTTGTCTGGTAATGGGTAACATAACAGTGTGGTAAAAACACTTTGTATTAAAATTAATTTTCTGCTGCAGCATTTTTGAACCAGATGCCAGATCACAGAGTTCTGTATGATAAATTGCTAAGCTTTAGACAAATAACAGTCAGCTGCACATAGCAGCCCTATTACCAGTGTCATGCAAGGTCATAACTACTAGATTTATTTATAGTTTAACTAAATGGGAATGTTCAGAACTGGGTGACACTGAAGAACAGAGAGATGTAACTGAGTTTATGCAATATTTCAGAAATTAAGAAAATCTATGAAATGAGAACTGACTGACTGGATTTTATTTTCATTTGGCTGTAGGAGTTGTGAGGATTTATGAGGCGCACCAGGAATACATTATAGTTTGGCAACTGCAGCAAGCTTCATAGAATATAGATCTTGTATTGCAATAATCTTTGTAATGTCTATTTTCTATTTCCAAAGTTACAAGCAAAGGTCACGAGACTCAAGCACTTCAAAATGGACTTGATCTGCATATTACCCATATATTTTACTGTTAACTACACAGATAATTAATTTTACCTAAAAGCAGAATTAGACAGTAGATGAACATCTCTGTGATTGTATGTTACACTTGATGAATGGCAGACTGCTTGCTCTCTCCAAATCCTTAACTTATACTGAACTAGCAGCTGAAAATGTGGTATTATTGTTTGCAAGCTGCCCATTTCAGGAAGGCTAATCAAACCTTTCCATAATTCCTTGTAAATTATCATAGGTCACAATGACTTTTTAGTGTTATAAGTAATTATACCATGATCCCCCCAAAACGTGCACGCTGATTGGCCAGCGTGCCCGTTGTAAATCGAGTTATACTAATGGAAAAAGGTCCGGTCGCCCGGACTTTTTTCCATTAGTATAACTCGTTTTTTTTAAACACTGTCTCGCTATGTTAAATGGGTTTAACATAGCGAGACAGCTTTAAAATAAGCAACGGAGATCTCCGTTGCTTATTTTAAAGCTGTCTCGCCATGTTAAACCCATTTAACATAGCGAGGCAGTGTTTAAAGCAACGGAGAAAGCAAGATCTCCGTTGCTTTTTATGTTCGCTATGTTAAATGAGCTTAACATAGCGAGACAGTTTTAAAATAAGCAACGGAGATGTCCGTTGTTTATTTTAAAACTGTCTCACTATGTTAAACTCATTTAACATAGCGAGATTAAAAGCAACGGAGATCTTGCTTTCTCCGTTGCTTGCTCAACTCTGATGTACTGCAGGCGCGCAGTACATCAGAACTGCCGGATGCCAGACATCTGCGGAAGGGCAGTAAACAGGCATTATACTATGCCATTATTTAAGAAAAGTAACAGTTTCTTTTCTTAAATAATGTCATATAATAGCAATAACCACTTCTGGGTGTGGGTAATGCTAAACTTACCCACGGTTGGCTTTTGGTCCTCGGGCCTCGACCAAACCACGCCAACCGTGAGTAAATTTAGCATTACCCACACCCAGGCGTGGGTTATTGCTATAATAACTAAATCTACTGGTTAGTAATGCCAGTAAATGCACAAGGCAGTGCAAGTAGTGCCTGCTTTACTGGTGTTTGTTTTCTAAGGTGCTGCTTCTGTCTTATGTATAACATGCAGCTCAACTTTCCAGAGCAGAGACTTCAGTTGTGTGCATCTGTTTATGTGAATGTTTCCCTGCAATCAAATAAGCAGGGAAAAGTGTATTTTTAACAAACATACAAACTACAGTTGGTTTTACAAACAATATCACGTGTGTATTTATTTATTTATTTATTTATTTATTTGCAGTTGGTTTACCAGGATAGTCCATTGGGCCAAAATGAACCCGTTTTCAATGGAGTCCTGGGGAGAAAAGCTCCAAATAATCTAGGTTACAGTAAGTTATTATACAAAAAATAAGATTCAAACAAACAATTGCAGTAGTACATGAAACATTAGAGGTAATACAGACTTGTGATGAAACTTACATATGATACAGACTAAGAGAGGAATGTTGCAAAGTAAATACTGAAAAGACATTTTATATTAGGAAGCATACACATTAGGAGGTGCAGTCAAGTGAATTTTAGGAAATACCATAGGAATAAATAATAATAATAATAGTATAGGAGTTAGGTGAAAATAATAGTAAATTTGTGGTGTAAGCAGGAGAAGGGAGGAAGATGGAGATTGCCAATGTTAGTTATGTGGGGTGGGAACATGAGCATTCCCACTGAGATACTAGATGTGAATGGAGAGATTTTTTGAAAATGAAGTGGTACAGGTTGTGTGAATGGATGGCGGTAGGGAGTTCCAGAGGTGTGCTAGACTATAGGATAGAAGATCTTTTCCTGGGGGACAAGTTGGTATGTAGATTTCTAGTAGATTTTGATTGTTAGACCTTAATACTCTATCAGGTAGGTGCATTTTAAAAGCAGTAGAAAGGGAGGGACAGAGGGAGGGGTTGAAAATGAGCTTGTGTGCAAGACTTAGTTGAGTGTAGGTGAGGTGATTGGGTAGTTCTAGCCATTTTAGTTTTTGGAGAGAGGAACAGTGGTGGGTGGAGGATTTGTGACTGGTAGCGAATTTGGCGATTTTGTTATAGCAAGAGGAAAGTTGCGTTATTAGAGAGGACTGTAGATTAGTTAGGAGTGGAGCTCCGTAGAGAAGGGAGGGGATAAGAAAGGAAGTAGAAAGAGTGATTTTAGTGTCAGGTGTAAGGTAATGGTTTTGTCTGTAGAGCATACCTAGTTTTTGATGTTTTTTTTGATATTTAGTTGAAGGTGGGATTTGAATTTGAGCTGGTTATCAATTTGGACCCCAAGTAACTTGGTCTCTGTCACCAGTTCTAGAGGTGAGTTATTCTGACTAGTAATAGGGAAAGTGTTTATATTGAAGGAATTGACTTTAGAGTGGGTAAATAGCATTAGTTTGGTTTTAGAGGCATTGAGTGCTAGGTGATTATTTCTCATCCATTGCTCAGTGGTTGAGAAGGCATCTTGAGTAAGCTTTAGCGGTGTGGGGATGGATGTGGCAGAGCAGATAATAGTAGAATCATCCGCATATTGGATGATGTTTGAGAATGGGATAGAGTTGCGGAAATCATTTAATAATACATTAAAGAGAAGGGGACCCAGTATGGAGCCTTGGGGAACTCTGGTAGGGGTATTAAGAGGAGGGAGAGAGGTTGAGTTGTGAGAGTTTAGTTAAAAGCAGGCTGTGTGAGATTGTGTCAAAAGCCTTAGAGAGGTCAAGAAGAAGGGTAGAAACAATCTGGCCAGAGTCGCGAGCTTTATTTACAGTTTCAAGGAAGGAGAGGAGGGCTGTCATAGTGCTATGATTTGGTCTGAACCCATGTTGTGTAGGGGTTAGTAGGCGATTATCTAAGAGATGTGGTAGGAGTTGAAGTTGGATACATTTTTCTAGGAGTTTGGAGATGGGAGACAAGATGGCGATGGGGTGGAAATTAGTAACATTGTTATTGTTGCCACCTTTATGTAAAGGTATGATAAAGGCCTTTTTCCAGATTTGAGGTACTATACATTCTTGGATGGAGTGGTTGATTAGAATGCTAATGGGGTAGGCAATTGCTTCAACAGCTTTACTGAGAAAGTAAGAAGGGATGTTGCCAGGAGCATTACTGCATGGTTTCAGTTTCAGAAGGAGTTTTTTTATAGTAGAAGTGGGTATAGGTTTTAAAGAGAATAAAGGAGCGTGGGAAGGGGGGGTATTTAGAGGAGATGAGGATGTTGAGGAAGTCAGACTAGGAGATGGAGTGGAGGATAGGGAGTTAGTAGATGGTAATGAGGGAGTGGTAGTGGTGCAGGGAAGAGTGTTAGCAGGAGAGGGTAGGGTGTATTGGAGATTGTGGTGGTGTTTGAGAATGTAGAGGTTAATTTGGAAATAGATTCAATAAAAAAGAGTTAAATTGAGTAGCTAAGTCTAAGTCAGGAGCATTAGTGTCTTGTGTTGGAGTGACTGGTTTGCTGGGGTTAAGGAGAGTAGAGATACCTTTCCAGAATTTTTGAGGGTTTGTTTTATTATTATTTTGGAGTATGGTGAAATAATTTTGTCGATCTGAGATGATGAGCTTTTTTACTTTATTGCGAAGTATTTTGTATTCATTATGGAGTAGGGGACTCTTGTTTTTCTGGTAATGTGCCCAGACTTTATCTCTGTGCCGCATGGTTGATAGTGTGTGTTTGGTAAGCCAGGGGGCAGTTTTAATTTTTATCCTCTTTGTCCTTAAGGGAGCTTGGGAGTCTAGTAGTTTCAAGAATGTTGAATTGAAGTGGGCAACTGCATTATCTAGAGATAATGTTTTTAGACTGTTCCAGTTTATTGCTTTTAGGGAGTTTGAAAAGGCTGTTGGATTAAAGTTTTTTTGGTCACGGATAGTGATGTAATTATGAGTGTGATGTAGACTTTGGGTGAGTCGGTGAGTGAAGATGGGTAAGTGGTCACTAAGGGGATTGGGAAGAGTGCCACTGTTAGAGAAATAATGGGGATGAGAGACTAGAATCCAATCCAGAATACTGCCACTAGAGGGTTTTTTTGGAGGGGTGTGTTACAGAGTTGATCAGCTGGGAAAAATTGTAGAGGTTGATGTTAAGTGGGTTTGAAGAAGACTGACTGGAGGCCCAGTTAATATTTGTATCTCCTAAGATTATTGTTTCATTGCTGATATTGTTGGAGATTACATCCAGTCTGTCACAGTCTTAATGGTTTGAGCCTGGTGGAAAATATTTAGGATGGAATGTGAGGTACAGAGCTGGCTCTGTTAATCTGAGAAAGGCAAATGGGACAAGAGGTGGAAGAGAACAGAGAGAGTTGAGTTATACAGTTTGGTGTGGGTTAAATGAGAGATAGCGAGGTAATGGAAAAAGTAGCTCCAATCAGAGCCGGATCATAGTCAAATGGCACCCTAGGCAGGGTAATGGATTAGGACCCCCCCAGCAGCCCCCCTAGCCCCTGCAGCAGCTCCCCTGCAGACATTTCAGTGATGCTTTAATTGGCTATTTCTCCCCAGTTACCATAAACACTGTTAAAACCTGATGCATACTGTTTTCTTCTTTACTTCTACAATGATTACAAATATTTGGATTTAATTTAAAACTTTTACTTCAAATTGTATAGCATAAACACCGTTAGACATTTGCTAAACAAAACAATACAGTCTTACAAAAAACAAAAAACAGATATCATTAATAATAAACTTCTGTTCCCTTGAAACTCACATTCATTGAAACTGCATTGAAACTCACATTCAAAGAAAATGCATCTGGCCAGTGGTGGATTAAGTTTACCTTTGGGTTGTTTTCAAACTATAGACCCTTTACCGACATTTAGGACCATACACACGTGTGTATTCTTTGATTTATCTTCCAGATTGTATTAAATTATTAGAGCATTTTAAATGTGTAGTTTTGAACATTTTTCTAGTAAGCAATGAAACAAAACTTATGACCAAATGATGACAAAACTGTCAATTTCAGAACATTTAAACTATAAAAGGCCCCTTGAACTTCTGTCATTACAATCCACTGATATTAATCAATGTGCACAATCTCTACAGAAGTAAAAGTCTACTGAATAATCCCACATTAAAGAGATCTGTAACTAATGAAGAGGCTGACATCAGCAAACCTTTGTATTTTAGTGCTTCATCTACAGATTCAGTGCTTGATGCCCTTGAAGAATACATTGCCTATGTTACATTAAAAAAAGTAAGCTGCTAATGTTGCAATAGGGAATGATGGATGGCAAACAGTCTAAAGGTTCATAGTTACAAGGCATTTCATCCAAAGGTGCACATGCTCAGGACTGCAATATCCCACCCCACCCCCAAAATACAACACAATGTCAGCAACCCATCTACATGGTATGGGTATAGAACCCACAGACTTATGCATAAAAAGCAAACATTACATGTTGTGCTATTAACACAGTTTTAAAATTCCCTAGCACAGACAGTAATGACAATTTGCTAAACAAAACAGTTGCACATTGAAAAGACTTAGGATGAGCATCAGTAAACTTCTCTTCCCTTGAAGCTCACAATGCTTTGAAAATGCACTAAAGCTCACAATTCCTTGAAAATACACAGAAACGCATAATTTCTTGAAAATGCACTGAAAGTAACAGTCTGGTAGTTGGTGTGGAAGATTCAGACTCTTATCTTCTGCAACTAAGGTAGAGGGTTTGAGCCTCAGCCTGGTTAAATTAACTAACCTGTCACCCTTAACTAGGGGATTACACACACACACACACACACACACACACACACACACACACACACACACACACACACACACACACACACACACACACACACACACACACACACACACACACACATACACACACACAGTTTGCCACTAACATACAGCATAATGTTCATCTGAAAAACCCATGCTGTGTGTTTCAAGAAACTGTGCATTCCACTCTATTCCATTTTAAATGTGCATGCTTCCTATTAAAGATGCACACACGGATGCTACTAAGCACACTCCACATGCATCCTTAAAGAAGAAATGAAGGAATGTAACACATGCAGAGTGCATTCTTAAAGAAAAAAAATAAGTTTGGTGCACTCCTCAGCCAGTGGGCCCTCCCAAGTCAGTGAGCCCTAGGCAACTGCCTTGGTCACCTAGTGCTGGGTCTGGCTCTGGCTCAGTACTAATACTGCAGAATGGGTGTGTGAAAGGGATGAGAAAGCTAGTGACAAAACAAGATTGAAGTTTAGGGATGGAGGTTACTGAAGAATTGGAGGAAATTGTTGGGAAGATTGAAGAGTAAGTAGAGGAAGGAATGAGTGGAAAATGTGTGTGGGGGGGCGTCACTGAAATGAAAAGTAATGATGCAAACTGGGAGTGGTCATAGAACCTCCAAATGATGTCAACATCCTACAAGAGGGTCTTATACAAACAAATGATTGGTGCCAAAGTCATAGCCTTAAACTTAACACAAAAAAAGTATTATCATTCCTTTTGGTAAAAGAGATGTTCCTGCTAACTACCACATCAATAACAACACCTTAAGTACACACTCAGTGGTAAGAGACCTCGGCACACAGGTTGATGGCAACCTTACCTTTGACCACCATGTTTCCACAGTGGTAAGAAGGGCATTCTATATTGCTCATCTCATAAGTAAGGGCATTGCCTCCAGAAAAAAAAGAAGTTATTACTTCCCGTACTCTTCCCTCATCAGACCAATAATTGAATACAACACCCCTTTTGGTATATCCCTTTCTAAGCATCTGCAGCAAATGGAAAAACCACAAAGGTTCCATACAAGAAAAATTCAAAGTCTCCTCCACCTGTCCTACAGGGATCGTCTGAAATCACTGTCACTTTATTCTGTTTCATACAGACTACTCAGAGGTGATCTTTGCCTTGCGTATAAGGTCATCTCTGACTCTACATTATTGGAAATGCTTCATATCCAAAAGTCAAATGGTACACGGGTTACTCGCTGTAAAGACCTTAACCTGGTATGTGACATTAATAGTACCTGCTGGAGTGACAGATTTGTCTCCCAGAGGTTACCACACCTTTGGACAGACTTCCACTTCATGTCAACCAGAGCACCTCATTGGCCTTCTTCAAATGCAATCTGGACGATTGGATGGGTGACTGTAAATTCACCCTGGGGCTTCCACCTGTGTCCCTCTTGGACAGGGGCAATATGTGCTGATCATGGAAATAAGGATAAGAACTTAGCTAGGCTTGTAAAGGCTCTGGGGCCATTAGCCTAGTTACTTCCTATGATCCTATGACCTATGAAGAGAATGAAAATAAATAAAGTGGTAGGGATCATAATTAATGGAGTTAAGAGGATTACATCAGTCTAGGGAAGTCTGTTCATGGGAATAGGGGTTAGGTTATCACAAAATAGAAGGCTATCAGACTGTGAAATTATACCAATAATTTTATGTACATGGCAATACTGAATGAACTGTGTGATTGTGAATGACTAGGTGTTGTGTGGTTTAATAATTTTCACAAAATGTAACACTCAAAGGTAAATTGATTACAAGAAAGGATTCCTGAGGCACATATAATATTTCTTAAGAAAAGGGTTAGGAGAGCAATGAAACAATAACAAAAATCTGTTAAGTAGAGTCCACAGCTTATGTGATGGGTATGGAAAAGTGGACAGAGTAGGGAGTCAAGTGGCCATTATCTAACTACTAACTGTAGGCCTCTGTGTGACTAACTTCAAGGACCGGCAAGATAACAATCATTTTGAAGAATGTATAGAAACATCTTGTATCACGCCTAATAGAGTCTTAGGATAACAATAGACATTACCACTAGATATGCTGGGGTAGTTCTTTCTCTGTGTGTGGTTTGTTTTGCCTCATATTTGTTGTTTGTTTGCTACGTTGTCTCTGTGATAATGCTATTTACCTTTTTGAAAGTAAAATAAAAGAAGATTTATTGACAAAACAGAAAGGATGCTCCCTCACAGTTGTACAGGGTATAATTTAATATCAGTTAACTTAATATATAAATATGAAACAGAACTGAGCTTGAAGGGAATTACCTTTCTTCAGGACAGTGTGATCTTTGAGCATATAAGAGTATGGTACAGTAGAACTTGCCCCCTAAAAACAATATAGTTATTTTTAGGTTAAATTAATTTCATACTTACATGGATGACTAACTAGGATAAAATGTTATTTACTTTAGTTAGCTAAAACTGTGCAAAGCGCAGTTACCAGAAATAAATCTGAAGTTAATGGTTTTCAGTAGAGAGAAAGATTGCATAGCCAGGCTTAATTCATTCCTGTTTCATTGCCACACCACTTAGCTGTCATGTGACAGGAGTTAAGTATGCTGCATTTATATTTTAAAAATAATTATCCATTGCCAAATATAACAAATAAATATTTAAGTACTTAATTAATGAACACTGTGGGCAGAATATGTCAATATTGTCCAAATTATGTGAAGACAAACAGGCTTTGTAGATAAACTGCAATATTTTTGTTATGGTGTAGATCTTGCCTTTTTATGTCATTTTATTTTTGTTGCATTTTCATGCAATTTTATTAATTAAAAATAATTGAACATTGAGCATAGGATATTCATATAGATCTGTGTGTTTAGTCCTCAGTCATCATTAACTTGCTTACATCAGGGTATATGCCAACTTTTTGGTATAAACAGCAAATTTGACAGTACAAAAAGAGCAAAACAGAAGAATATGCATGCACTGGTTAGCCTAACAGGTACAAAAAAGTATATTGTGTATAAGATAGCCTAATAGCAGAGAAATAAAGTACTGAGCTTCATTGGCAGTGATAGTGGCATATCTAATGTTAAGCACCGAATGGAAACCAGTGAAGAAAAGAATGAATAGCCAAAGGGCATCTGTCTTCACGGTGGCAAGTTTAGGGTTGTTAGACACAATACTGTTTATCACTATGGGTCCAATTCCAAAAGACCTGCTCTCAGTGCGAGAGCAGGTCTTTTGGAATCTGGCCCCCTGTGTAAGCCTGTTTATAGATAGGAGTTACACTGACACTGAGAGCCAGTTTTTTCAAATCATAGCAGACTTCCACTGAAGGTAACTCTTTTGGAATCTGGCCCTTGGAGCACACCAGAAGGTTATAGCCTAGGCAGCTCTGGAGAAGCAGACATCTCAAGATCTGTGAGCACATGGCATGGTGCAGTCTTAGCAGCATTAGTACCTGCTTGCTTAAGAACACATTAAGTATATATCACTGCCCACTATATGATTAGTGCCTGGCCCTTCGAATCCCCTGTACCTTTTTCTGGCAACCAAATTCCTTGGTAGTCAAAGAGGTTTTCTGTTATGGAACAAAGAGTGCCCACATAATAAGGGGCCATGTCAAGGTATTGTGCAATAGCACTGACAGGAAAGAAAGCATGTGAGCAGTTTTGTAAAAAAAAAAAAAAAAAAAAAAAAAAATATATATATATATATATATATATATATATATATATATATATATATATATATATATATTCTGCAAATATTTGCCTTCTTTTCTTAACTTACTCTTGTCCCATGTACTCTGTGTGGTATACTGTATTGTATTTTCATAGTGTAAAAATAACTGTAGAGTAAGCATATAAAATATAATTGTAAAAAAAAAAATGGGAGCAAACGTCCATCCCTCAGTCTATCTTTCTGATAAGATGTTAAACCACGGTCCCATCTGCTTGAGCTGATGGCAGCTTTGGTGGCTGTTAAAGATCCTAGGGTGCTTATAAAAAGGAGTAAGGTAACAGCACCAGTGTCCTGTTCAAATTATTTCACAGCAGTGTACTTAATAAAAGGTCTCCCCTGAAAATCGACCTTGCCTACTGGAACTACCCTAATCAGCAAAAATAAATAATAGTCTATTATAAGATAAAGCTCATAACTATTTTTTTTGCATTTTGCATAATGTTGCTTTAAATTTATGCAATGCATATTTATAATGCTTTTTTATTATGTGCCTTCCCAGTAAGCCTTAAAAGTTAGATAGCTGGTTGCTTTCTGAATGTGCAACAGTTTATTTACACATTGCTTTCTCATTGATGACAAATAATCTTGCATGGTGTGTATGCCTATTTAGATTTTTTTAAATTACCTTTTAATGGTACACAATCAGGAGTATGTACACTATGTGCTTGTTTTGACACATTTCAGATTAATCTTATTAGCATAAAAATCAACAGGAAGAAATTGTAGCAATTAATCTTTGGTCATAGTCCAATCCATGCCTTACATCTGTACATCTCTCTTCCCAAGATTCCATTTCACATATTACCCTTCTTTTCATAATACAGTCATTTATATTTCACAGTTCATTAGAATACATTATTTTCAGTCAAACACTTCATAGTAAAAAAAGCAAACAAATCACTGGAACTCACAACCAATCCCAAAACTTCATTAATTTCAGGTGCTGAAAATATGAGAAGAATGTTATCTGTATAAAAGGCAAACAATGTTGAATGAAAAAAAAATATATTAGAATTGCTGCATCTTACCAGGATTGCTGAATCCCATAAGTCTTGTTGACTGGCTGTATCTTATCTGGTTGCAAGTTTCTTTTAGTCTTCAAGAAGACTTTTCTAGCAAACCAACGATGAAGTATCCTTGAGACCATTGCTGTCAATAAAATATCTTATAATATGTGTGCTTTAATGATGGCTGGAGCCTCAAAACTGTATTTCTGCCAGATTCGAGAGCTCAGCTAAAAATAGCAGTAGTTTTTTTCTGCGCTGAGGAACATGTTTTTAAGTCATTCCCCTTGCACCTCCCCTAAAGGGCAGGAACATGCATAAAGTAAAAAGGAAGCCTGACAGAGAGCAGGAAGCAGTTAGTGTCTGAGTTTATAAAGCTCATATTTCCTGTTTGGAAGATTAAACACAGAGGTGGTGCTTCTCAATTTCTTTGGTTTAGATTACAAGCAAGCCTGAAGCAGTTATGCAAGTTCCCAATGCATGCATTTCTGAAAGTTGTAAAATTACTGTTTATATGTCATGCATAGATTTTAACTTCTTAGCATAAAAATCTGGGCAAAGACAAAAGTAATGGGGGACAAAACCCTGAAAATAAGGACACATTTGAAATATTGTTCTTAGAAACTTAAAAAAGTTGCTAGAATAAAATGTATTGTGCTACCGTGCATTATCTGAAGGATATGAAGTCTGAAAATCAAATGCCTGTCATTATTTAGTGAATCCAGTCCTTACTAATTTGCCACAAAAAATCCAAAAACCCACAAATTTTACGAGGAACAATATGAAGCAAAAATCTGGACAGTTGAGAGGTATGTAATTTATGGCTTTAATCAGGATTATACCATCTAAACCATTGTGTATGAGTCAAATTCTCAAGATATTAACACTGCACAGCTCAATGTTATTGTACATGTCAGCTTCAAATATGATTGCTTATGAAGACTAACCAAATATAGTGCAAAACTGTAAATAATGGAACAGGTTGTTTGATGTTGCAGCTCAGAGCATACAACAAGGATACCGATAAGAGAAGCATAAATCTAGTAAGAGTAGAACAAGAGCAAAAAAGTAACTAAATGTATCTACAGTGTTGTACGTAAGTAGCTACTAAGTTATTAATATATTACAATGTAATAAATATGGAAACACTATAAAAGTCTGGTCCTCACTGTATTGATTTTTACTCTAAGGAAAGCTTTTATAATGAATCCCATAAACCTGCCATATTGAAATACCACTATCAGGTCAGTTTCAAATTAAGTACAAATAGCACATACAAAAGCTACATTTCTGCAACAGAGGCAAGCTCTCTTTCATTTATGATATGCAGCCTGTACCCACTCACCTCCAATGCTTTATTATTCTCACCTGAGATTGCACAACCCTGTAGGTGAGTGCAATTCTTGTGTTTATGTGAATGTGGGCACTGATACATGTTTCAAGGTCGGGCAACTTTACAGGGAGAGTAATTACTTAGCAAGACTGTGTGTGTGGGGGGGGGGGGGGGAGTGTTACAAGTGCCCCTGGCAAACTGACATCAATTAGGTTAACATTTCTATTTTTTCTTGCATGAGGACTGTATCACATGCCACTTTTCATATTTGTGTTAAGTGGATTCATGTTGGTTGGGAATCTGCTATACTTCCATTAAGTATCTTAAATTATCACTCCATCAAAGATAACCAAATGATCTATGCCTCAGCTTAAGAGCTGACAGCAGTGTCTTTTGTTATCACTGGCAGAACTTTGCAGTCTTTTCTTTAATGCTCAGAGTACTGCAAAAATGAAGTTGGAGATAATAGTTTCATTGACTAAAAGTGTTTCTGAAAACAGGCCTGCCATTCTAATGTGTCTGTACCTTACACTAGAAGGGTTTGATATTTAGTTCTGACTTCTAGTTACGATCTACTTGGAGTTTACATATTTTCCTCATGTGTGCATGGGTTTTCTCTGAGCAATCCTGTTTCCTCCTAATGCTCAAGGTTCTCTCTCTCTCTCTCTCTCTCTTCCCCTCTTTCTTTGTCTATATGATGTGTATATAAGCGCGCGCGTGTGTGTGTGTAGTTGTAAAAATAATGCAGCTGAGATAAAGTCCCTTGTTATATAAAAACAGTTTTATTTATGTAAGGTAACACAAATACTGGCTCTTCCAGAAAAATTAACTTTTGTGGTCTTTAGTAGAATAAAGACAATATTGCCTTTAACAAAATTATGTGTTGAACAAGTTCAGAGTCCATAACATTGAAATCTCTTCTTTTGGGTTACTTTGGCAAAATTGTGTTGAACAAGTTCAGAGTCCATAACATTGAAATCTCTTCTTTTGGGTTACTTTGGTGAACTTGTACCAGGTCTGTTTGCTACTTTATAATGAAAAAACATGTCTCTCCTTAAAGCCTTTTCTCTGGTCTCCAGCTTCTCTTCTCTAAGAGTGATTATTCTATAAACTTTGAGATCTCTTTATACCTCTTCTCAACACCTCTTCCCTCATTATTGCTGACAACTGGTTCATGCTTCTGACAGCCACGTGTTCTTCTCTTAAAGATGCATTTTCCGAGGTGTATTCATTCCTCTTGCAGGTATTAAAAGCAGCATGTTAACAAATACTGCAACACATGTATCACCTTTGCAATCCTCATGGTTACAATTGTATGTTAGTTTTACCTTTCTTTCTTTCTGGTATCTCCTCTTACTTGTACTGGCTAGAAACATCAAGCTACGTTATATTTGATGATTTCAGCTTGAAACCATCATACTGTATCTTAAGCATGAAGGGATGCAGAGATAGGGCTCACCTGCATAATCTTTTTTTTCTTCTTTCTGTTGATTATGCCAAGGATGGGCACCAGTATTAGTTACTAAGATAAATTTTATATCAAGCAAGTAACATCAAAGTGACCCTAGTGTTGTCTTAGTAACTAGGCTCTTCTGTTCAGTTGTGTAGTACTTAGTTTTGGCTTTGGGCAGTTTCCTGCAAAGAAAGAGACTTATGGCCAGATTCAGTAAAGCTGACACAGTACATTTCCACTGTATGTGCGTTGCAGTAGCACCGTGTTTTGGATTCAGTAAGCAGCTCTACACACAGTGTAGAGCTGTGCACAGATGTGCAAATATGGTAAACACCATGGCATGCAAATTACAGCATAAGCAGATGACTTGTATGCTAATCAACCAATCCAAGATGGAGGAGCTGTTCAACAAGCTATAAAGCAACTGTGTCAGTGCTGGTTTTCCCTGTGGATTTCAAAACCTATTGGAATACAGACATGGAAAGGAGTCTACACAGAAAGAATGTGAGAGGCTGCTGTTGATTTAATTCATGTGTCTGTGCAATAAGCTGGTCTACGCTGCTGCTGCTGCTACTAGAGCATGGCCAAGAAGAAGAGTTTCCAGACCCTGGGTAATTTATCACAATCCACATGATGTAGAAATTGTAGAGTGCTACAGGGTGGCTAGAGACACATTACGGGAATTCTGCAACCTCTGTCGTCCTCAACTCAGAACCAGGAGGGTAAACCGAGAGGATCCTATCACAGTGGAGACAAAGGTATGTGTAGCACTTAGAATCTTAGCTACAGGTACTTTTCAGAGACCAACAGAGGATGTGCTGGGGATGTCACAGGCATCATCATCCAATATCCTCCATCAGTTCCTGAATGCTATGCTCCAACATGCTAGTGAACACATATATTTTCCCTAAACTCCTGAGGATAGAGCCAGAAATATGCAGGAGTCCTACCCTGTAGCACACTGTCCTGAAGTACCAAGTACCATAGAATGCACACATGTAGAAATTAAGCACCATCTGGGAATCAGGGAAGGCTCTATATTAATAGAAAGGGCTTCCACTCTATTAGCTGTCAGGTCATGTATAGTCCAAAATGGAATCATCTTGAATGTCTGTGCTGGCAATCGGAGCAGTTACCCTGACTCAGATATCTGACACACCTCCCAACTGTATCAAAAATTCACTAGGGGGAATATCCCTCAGGGTCATTTACTGAGGGATACAAGTTATACACTGGAACGTTGGCTGATGACATCCATCAAAAATGCACACACCTGCTGAAGAACTCCATAATGATGGACACACTTAAACCAGAAATATCACAGAGCATGTGTTTGGGCTGCTGAAGTCGTGGTTCCAGTGCCTAGATACATCTAGGGGAGTCCTGCAGTACAATCCATGGACATGTACTGAAATATTCACAGTATGTGCCATACTACACTAGATCATTCTAAGAAAACATCTTCAGCAGGATAAACTAGGGGCAGGAGCACACATCCCACCAGCAATGCCAAGGTCACCACAGCCACATGCAGGTGAGAAGTCAGAGGGGGGAGCAGCAGCTGCTGTAGGTGTAGGCAAATGTAGGTGTGCTCAATATGTCCTTCATTGGCTAAGAGACAATACATAGCACACTCATTCACCACATAAGGGCCTAAAACCTTGTTGCTATGCACATGCATATAGTAACATTGATGCCACAACTGTCGCAACCTTTATTTCCCCATGTTTGTCTGTGTACTGCTTGCATCACACAGAGTCAGCCCTGAATTAAACTTTTGCAACTACTGGATTTACAAGGTAAGCTACTCTATCATTAGAAAAGACAGGACCCAAAGGAAAGGTGGCGGTGTAGCCCTCCTATATTCCTCTTCCTTGCTAGTTACCCCCTATGACAAACCCACTCCTACATTTAACAATGCAGAAGTACTCTTCACTCTACTACAAGTTAATAAACACAAACACATATGCCTTGCATCTATCTACATTCCCCCAGGGGACAATATTTCCACACTTGAAAATATCCTCTCTTGGCTCTCTGACAATATTAGCAATGAAACCATACTCTTAGGAGATGTAAATATTAACTGGGCCTCCATCCAGTCCCTAACAAATCCTCTTAACATCAACCTATATAACTTTACCCAACTAATCAATACCATAACACACCCATCAAAAGACCCCTCCTTTGGCACCATCCTTGACTGGATTCTAGTATCACATCCCCACTATTTTTCAGATTGCGGTACTCTTCCTGACCCGCTTAGTGATCATCTGCCTACTTTTACTCATCGGCTCCCCTGTATCTCATACCGTTCCCACAACTACATTACTACTCGTAACGACAAAAGCTTCAACCCATCAATCTTTGTAGATTCCTTGAAAGCAATTAATTGGAACAATCTAAAGACACTTCCATTAGAAGAAGCAGTTGCCCACTTTAACTCCACTTTCTTAAGAATACTTGATTCCCATGCCCCTCTAAGAACAAAAAGAATCAAAACAAATTCAGCCCCCTGGCTAACCAAAACCACACTATCAACTATGCACCTTAGAGACAAAGCCTGGAGACTCTATCTGAGAACTAAGACCCCAGAACATCATATTGCATTCAAAACCCTTCGAAATAAAGTAAAAAAGCTAATAACCTCAGATAGACAAAAATACTTCTTCACACTCCAAAACAATAATAAAACCAACCCTCAAAGATTTTGGAAGGGGATATCCACCCTCCTTAACCCCAGCAAACCTCACACCCCAACCCCAGACCCAAACAGTCCCGACTTAGATTTAGCTATGCAGTTTAACTTCTTTTTCATCGACTCCATTAGCAAACTCACCTCCTCCTTCACATGCCCCACCTCACTATCTAATACACCCCCTCCCTCTCCCACCCACAACCCTATCCCTAATTCCACCTCACACTGCCTATCTTCCACCTTATCCACTACTCCAACTGCTTCATCATTCTCACCCCCCTCAAACTCTCTCTCTCCACATTCCTCTCTATTCTCACTAAAACCTACACCCACTTCCACTATAAAGAAACTTCTTCAGAAACTGAAGCCTTGCACTAATGCCCCTGACACCATTCCCTCCTACTTCCTAAGCATAGCTGCAGATGCTATTGCTTATCCCATCAGCATTCTAATCAACCGCTCTATTCATGAATGCACTGTGCCCCAACTGTGGAAGCAAGCATTCATCATCCCTCTACACAAAGGAGGCAACAATTGTAGCATCAACAACTTTCGTCCTATTGCTATCCTGTCCCCTATTTCTAAACTTCTGGAAAAGTGTGTCCACCTTCAACTCTTGCCACATCTCTTAAACAACAACCTTATAACTCCTAAACAGCATGGATTCAGGCCAAACCACAGCACTATGACAGCCCTCTTATCCTTCCTTGAGACTGTTAACACAGCACGTGATTCCGGCCACATTGTCTCTACCCTACTACTTGACCTCTCCAAGGCCTTCGACACTATCTCACACAATCTGCTCTTAACCAAACTGTCAAAACTTAACCTCTCTCCTTCTTCCATAAATTGGTTCTCTAGCTATCTATCAAATAGAAACCAAGCTGTAATATGGAAAAAGTCCACTTCCCCTTTCCTTAGTACCCCCACTGGAGTTCCTCAAGGATCTATTCTTGGTCCCCTCCTCTTTAATATATTTATAAATGATTTCCACAAATCAATTCCTTTTGCAAACATTATCCAATATGCAGATGATTCTACCATTATCTGCTCTGCCAGCTCCTCCTCTCAGCTCCAAACACTTACCCAGGAAGCTTTTTCAATTACCGAACAGTGGATGAAAATAAATCACTTGGCACTCAATGCCTCCAAAACAAAACTTATGGTATTTACCCTCTCCAAATCCACTTCCTTCAATATAAACTCTTTCTCAATTACCAGCCAAAATAACTTACCCCTTGAACTAGTGACTGAAACTAAGCTACTAGGTGTACAAATTGATAATAGGCTTAGCTACAACTCCCATTTACAACTAAATATTAAAAAAACTCATCAAAAACTGGGTATGCTCTACCGTCAGAATCAGTACCTTACAAGCTCCTCCAAAATCACACTTGCTTCCTCTTTTCTCATCCCCTCCCTTCTCTATGGGGCCCCACTACTGACCAATCTTCAGTCCTCTCTAAAAAAACAGCTTTCCTCCTGCTATAATAAAATCACCAAATTCGCAAATGGACACAGGTCCTCCACCCACCACTGTTCCTCTCTCCAAACCCTAAACTGGCTCGAACTACCTAATCATCTCACTTATATACAGCTGACTTTCGCTCACAAGCTCATTCTTAATCCTTCTCTTTGTCCCTCCATGTCTTCTGCCTTCAAAATGCACCTACCAAATAGAGTATTAAGGTCTAACAATCAAAACCTATTAGAAGTCCATAAACCATCTCATCCCCCAGGTAAACACTTACTATCCTTCAACCTTGCCCGCCTCTGGAACTCACTCCCACCATCCATTCGTACCACCTCTAACCGGTACACGTTCAAAAACTCTCTCCATACATACCTGAGGTCCCAATGGGATTGCTCTTGCTCCCTCCCCTCATAAATTTATTATATCTCATCATCCTTTACACTTTTGATACGTATCTCTACCCAACAAACCTCATGTTTCATCAGTATATCTACTCTGTAAGGTTATTTGATATCTGCTTGAATAACTCCTCTAAATGTATATCACATTCTCTTTCTATTTTCTTACCTCTCATTTATCCTCATCATACTGTATTGATTTGAATGCTTTTGAATTGTGAGCTTAAATGTTTTATGTTTTACTCTGTACTATCTCTTTTTGTAAATTTTTGTAATTTTTGTATGCACCTAATTTTGTCTGTATTGGAGCTTTTCTCCCCAGGACTCCATTGAAAACGGGTTCTTTTGGCCCAATGGACTATCCTGGTAAACCAACTGCAAATAAATAAATAAATAAATAAATAAGTAAGTGTTAAATCTGGAGTGCATTGTGTAATAATATGAATGATTGGCATATTCTTGCATGCTGTTACTTGGTAGTGTAAGCAAGTAAAAGGTGGAAGATTTGTGCAGAAATGTCCTTAACATGTGACAGCAGAGACTTATCTGACTTATACATGTCCATTATTAAGTAGGAGGACTCAGGCATCAAAGATTCATACAGTCATACCTCTCAAAAGCACTGATGGTCACCGTATGGCCTCAGTGAAGCACCATATATTTGCACAGGAAAATCATTAAAGAGAAATTTTAGAAATAAATGAATACACATTGCAGTTTCAGATTTCACAGCCCTCACAAGATTATTAACAATAAAGGTGGAAACATTTTGATGAAATCAACTACATTTCTACAATATAAATCAAAGGTACAATTACCAGTTCAACATCATGAGAGATAAACTAAGCACTAAGTCAGCTATGCACCTGAGCATCAGACACAAAGCTTATGCATCCCTGAAACCAAAAGATAGAAAGCAGGGATATGCTACAGTTATCACTTGCACAGGGTGTTGTGGAGTGGGGGGGGGGGGGGCAGGAAGCCTAGGCTGACACAAAAGATCAGTTAGTATGTGTGAGTAAGAATCTGCATGAATACTGCCAAGCTCTGTGCTAGCTCTATGTCTTGATATGTCAGACAGATGTGAGCCATGCATGGTAGAGGTGGCAGTTCATTGTTGTCATCCCTGACAATGAGAACTGTCTCTGCCAGGAGTTGCACTGGCATGTCCACTCCCACGGTCAGATGCACTGCTGCTACTTGAATGTAACTGATGTCTGCTGGATGAGCTCCCCTCATAAGGATGCCTAGGACAATGACCCCATGGCCTGCCACACCTGGTGTGGATAGCTCAACCACTGACAGAGCAGTGGAAGTACTGCCACTATGGAATCATAGATAAACTTACTAAGCTGGGCATTAATCCCTACATCACCCAATGGGTTGCTAACTGGCTTACTGATAGAACCCACACTGTAAAAGTAGCCGACTCCAAATCCAGCTCCAGACAAGTGACAAGTGGAGTACCTCAGGGTTCAGTCCTGGGACCGCTCTTGTTTGGCATCTACTTCACTGAAGTACAGGCCAACACTAAGGGACTCTGGCTAACAGAGTTCACAGATTACTGCAAACTGGGAGCCATTATTAAATCCCCAAATGATGTGGATACTCTACAAAAGGGCCTTACAGAAACAGATGCTTGGTGCCAGAGCCATGGGTTTAAGCTCAATGCCAAGAAATGTATAGTTATCCCCTTTGGAAAAAACATGTATCCATGAATTACCATATAGGTGGCAGTACACTAAATACTGAAAGTGTGATAAGAGACTTAGGGGCACAGGTGGACAGTGGTCTCACCGTCGATAACCACATCACCACAACAGTCAGAAAATCCTTCTTTGTGGCACACCTCATCACTAAGGGCTTTTTATCCAGAAAAAAGGAGGTCATTGTCCCACTATACTCATCCCTCATTAGACCAATTGTAGAATACAACTCCCCATTTGGTATGTATCTCTCAAGATATCTGCAACAACTGGAAAGGCCAAAGAAATACCTCACTAAAAGAATCACAGGCCTAAAGCAGATGCCCTTTGCTGACCACTTTAAAAAACTCCAGCTATAGTCTGTCGCATATCGTCTACTCAGAGGCGATCTCTGCTTAACATACAAGGCTATGTCAAACCCAGAGCTGTTGGACATGCTACACTTAAAGAAATCCCAATCCCTCAGATCCACACGCTCCAGGGATCTAAACCTTGTCATCACAATAAGCAAAACATGCTGGAGGTATAGGTTCCTGACCCAAAGACTTCCCAGACTCTGGAATAGATTGCCCATACATGTCAAGCAGAGTGCCTCTTTGGCCTTCTTCAAAAGGAACCTTGATGATTGTATGAAAGAAAGGAAATTCACCCCAGGGATCACGTCAGTCATCCTGCTAGACAGGGGTCCAGGGAAGTAAATATTGTGGGAAGAAATAGCCAGGGAATTGTTATGGCTAGGCTAGTATAGGCCCTAGGGCTGATAGCCTAGTACCAACCTATGAACCTATGATCAGCCATGGTCACGTTGGCTAACAGAAGATGATGTGGCTGACATATGGCCAGAAGGATACTGTACCCTCCCAAGAGATGTTCCATCACATACACCACTCATTCCAATGTGTCATTCATCTGATCCATTGAATCAGCAGCATGGTGGAGGCAGTCATGCATGTCAGCCTGTGCCACATTTACAACCCTAAGTATTTCTCTGCAGCACCTATGGGAATGTGCCTGTGCCTCCACGATAGCCTTCAACATACACTGAGTGGCACAGGAAGAGACACCTGGATCATATGGCGGATGGACAGCAGGCCTCCTCTAAGCACCTCTAACAACCCTGCTGTATGGCACCTCACCCACCCTTTGACTATGGCCAGAGCCAACAGGCACTGAAGCCATAGTAACCACAGTTACCTAATAGAACCTCTTGCACTCCACCTCTCCATTATCTGAGGGCTCACTGGAATGGGTAGGGGTAGGCTTACTGGCTGTGTCCAATGGAATTTCAGGAGATGGCTGTATGTCAGATTCAACCTCTGCACCACCTAACTGCGCCTTTGTTTGGCTACCATCATCAGAACCTGCTGATATTCTGACATCAGGTGGTAGAAGTGGCACACTTCCACTGTCAGGATCACTTGTGATAAGCAACAAACACAGAAACAATTAATACCTACACTACTACAGTCTAATATATGCTAAAAAAATAACAATGGTGCCACTATTAGACAGTACCGCAATATACACAACAGTCCTAACATAAACATCACACACTAAAATATTTCTTTGAATTGCTCATCAGTTGTTGTTCTTCTTTCGGCTTTTTCCGGTTAGGGGTCACCACAGCGGAACTCCGGTCTGCTAATGATTGGCAGTAGATTTTTACAGTGCTTAGGTGCCAGCCTGATGCCCAACCTTCAACGAAGGCATGCCCATTCATGCATGTCTTTTGAACGTCACTCGACCATGGGGAGGACATGCAGACTCCACAAAGAAGGCGACATGGCCGAGAATTGAATGGGAGAACCTCTTGCTGTGAGGTGACAATGCTACCGCTGCACCACCATGACTTGAATTTCTCATCAGTACTGACATAAAATGTTTGGTTTACCATGTGTAGATGATGGTACTCTTTGTATGTCAGATGGTCCTGGAAGAAGGTAAGCAAAAGGTAAGGACAACATCATCACAATTAATACTTTTCCCCTTTAACTATCCATTAACTATACTTTCAACAAGAACTTAGATGACAAGTCCAACCTAAGCCCATATGTAATAAATCAGAATGTGTTGTTAACTGTAGCAATCTGCAATCTCCCCCTCAAAAAAAACTTTCTTGTGAAACTGAATTAATGTATCGATTTTAAAATTTTTTACTAGACAACAGTATTTAATAACTGAGATACAAAAGCCTACCTGGAAGATCCTCCTGGGACATGCTTGTGTTCCTGAAACAGTTGCACCAGTGTAAAGGACATACTGTTCTGCACTTTCCTGGGAGATGTCTGCATCCCTAATAGTAGACAGGAACTCTTAATTTGCTGTTAGTGGTGGCTCTGTGGCAGCCCCCCAATACCTATCCAATACAGGCCACTGCACCTGCTCTCTTCCATGCAGATGAGATCATATCAGTGGCACTATGGTGCATCTGGTCTTATGCCCTGCTGTAGCCACCCACTACATTAACATCTACGACTATCTGCTGCCAAATTTGCATTCTGCCTGACATATCTCTACATTCCCTCTTAAGCAGGAAGGCACCATATTACCTAAAATCTTCAACAATTACCTGATTCTCAGGGACAGTGAAGGGTGTTTTTTGAGGATTGAGATGCCTGGGTGCCATAGTCCTGGGTGTCCTAAAAGACAACAAAAGGATAATACACATAAGTATTACATAACTACAAAATAACTGTTCTCAGATAAAACAAAAAAAGTAGCATTTCAGTATTACCCACTAGAGACACATAAAACAGTCTAGAGATTTAAAATATGAACAACAGGCTGGATGTAAAAAGAAGAGTAACAATAGCAACATATCCTTGTTTGTGCCATAACAGAAATGCAGCTTAGCACTCCCATCTCCAAAAGAACAGGCTAAGGACACATTTTACTAACAAACCATCTTTGAAATGCTGAAAGAGCTATCAAGAGAACTGTGCCTGAAACATGTCTACATATTTAATACAGAACATTCCATGTTAAAGTATTGCCAATCATGTATACCTGTGAAATGTCCTGACAAACATGTCCGTGCCATCAGTACACTTCTAATACATACAGATACAAGTGTAAAAGCCTTTGCTAATTAAAAAAAAAAATATATATATATATATATATATATATATATATATATATATATATATATATATAAACTATTAAACAGATTTTTCTTAATTATATTTCAGCACATGCAATATGTAACTGAAAATATGTAAGCATACTTTCTCAAGTTCAATAATCCGTTGTGCAGATATATCCCAAAGTAATAGCCTCGTTTCTGTGTTCTAAACATAAACAAGTCTCCTCACCTTCAGTTTTCCTAGCTACATGGCTGTATTTTTATGGTGTAGATTCAGGGCTGTCAGCATGGTAAAATGCAAATGAGGTGTGAACTCATTAGAATTGCTGAATCCCAAATACTTTTCTCTGTGTATTAGATGTAAACATAGTGCAGGCACTCCGTCAGTGTTTGTTTTAATGGATTGCAATTGTGAATTATTAATGGTAAGGAAAAGGAAAATGCAACAGCAATGCAGACTGCCCTACATACACTGGGTGTGCCAGGTTAGACTTACAAAGTGTTAGATGCAAGTTTGTCAATGTTGGAAATGTAAGTAAGCAAGCAACATACAATTCATATGTTCTGTTCATTAACATCCAACCTACTCTTCATTTGTTGACAACTTTGTATTATTTTACTGCCATTTATTATCCTCACACACTTTAAGGGCAATGATATAGAATGGCTTACATAGTGCATGTCTCAGGTTACTGGTCAGATAAAAAAAGAATAAGCAGTAAACACAGAGAGGTAAGACAAAGTTGCATATTTCCAAGCAATACTCATAGCTGGTTGTATGATTACTTAGTGTACTATATCCAAAAATAAATGGACAAATAACACTTGTATGGTTTCATATTACTGGAGATGATGTTGCAGATGGTTGTATACAGAATAATTTCATTTCCTTGCTGTAAAGCTGTTTGTGTGGCAAAGAAAGATAAGGTACCCTTATTGTGTTCTGAGAGTTCAAATCCAGACCTGGGTAGAAATATTCATGTGTATTAACATTTACTTATTTATTTATTTAAATTTGTTTACCAGGAAATTCCGACTGGACATAGCTCCTTTTTCAGCAGAGGCCTGGGGAAAAAAGCTCCACAAGTACAAATAAGTAAATCTTACAATAGTAAATGAGTTTACAGTAAACAGCATGACATGCAGAGTACATAGATCAATAGTAAGGAACAAAACATACAATACATGCTGAGTAATAGACTGTTGTTACAAATTGAGGTGACAAATTAATGATACCTAAGAATTATGCTGATAAAATATTATTAGTGGCAGATAAAAATATAGAAAATAAATAAAGCTGTACTGATTGGCTAGGAGTTTTGTTAGTTGGGGTTGGTGCAAGGGCAGAGCCAATCCATTTTTAGGTGAGACTTGAGAGTGGTTTTGAATAGACTGCTGGATAGTAATTTGGTTATTTAGGGGGTTGAGGTTGTTCCATAGTTTTGGAATGCATTTTGTTGTCATAGATTGTTTTCCTCTTTTCAGATACTTTTCCCTTTTTTCATTTATTTATTTTTTTCTTTTTTGGGGGGAGGGCAGTGTTTGCACAATACACAGCTTGAAACGGAGAAAATGAATGCCAGCGTTGGCTGTGCTTATTTTGTTTGCATAAAGTGTGGCAGCACGCAAACAAGACTAAAGGCCCCCCCCGTGAAGTAGACAGAACACCTGCAGAACATCTGCAAATAGGTCTATATTATATAATTGAATGCTTAAAAAAGCGAACGATGAATAATTGAACCCATGTAAGCGAAAGCTTACAATCACAAAAGCTCAGAACAGGAAAAAAAATTGCTGTTCCAAAAAAAAAAAAGAAAAAACAAAAACAAAATTGTAATAATACATAAAGTTGGGGGGGGCTTTGCCCCCACCCCCCTACTTAAATATACCAACTCCAAGGCCAAGCAAATTCTTTCCCTAGGAAAGAATTCACTTAAAAGCCACTTCACTATTTTGTGTTTTCATTGTTTTAAGTTCGACCAAGACGCATTCGATGTAATGCGTCTTTAGTCATCTAATAGGAACTCTCTGCAAACAGGGTGTCTGTAAAAGGACAAGGTCAAAAACAATACATTGTTGCAATTGCTATATTCTACCACACAACTCTGCTTAGTGCCATTGCATGGCAGTTAACAAGGTTCCCCAGCAACTGCAGCTATTGAACACCTGCAGATAGGACTCAAACAGCCAATAATTGAAACCAGATACATTCAGTTAATTCTGTTGGGCACCACACAGACATGCTAAATGGCGTTGCTAGGTGATTAACACAAAGACCTTAAGAATGATTATGAAATTAGGAAATTTCATGTAACTGGTCCTGTGCCAGCAGGTTTAATTGTAGGGCTGGAGTACAGATGGTCCTGGGTTCTAGTATAGGGTGAGCAACCTATTTTATGCTGTTGTGACAGTGTAGTTTATAACAATAAACTGAAAAATAGACAAGTGCTATTTCAGCATTCTTGTGGCAACAGCAGTAAGTGTAGGACTGCCATACACATGGTCCTGGCTTCTAAAACAGGTATTCCACACAGTTTTACTGTTTTTCCACTTCCCATTATATTCGCTCTCACTTATAACACTTTAGATAGAGGGCATACTTTCTACTATATATCTTGCTTCTCTACCCCATTTTAACACCTATAATCTGGTCAAAAAATAGAATCACACACAACAAATACATAAGTAGCAAAAAAGCAATGGATCCTTTCACTTTTTGACCTCTATTTTTGCACAGAGTTTCGCATTGCACAGCAATGCCAAGTGATGATGAGCAGTGGTACAATGCTGCAGTTATCTCCCTGCAATGTTTCTTAACCCAGCTGTGCTATGCCATCACACAGCAGCACATATACTGTAAAGAATTAATGTCATTACATTATCACTGTTTATTTAAAAGTATTTACAAGTATTAGATACACCTGGCTTCAAACCCAGTATCATCTGGGCTCAAAAAGAAATGTGTTAATGCATTTACACCTGCTGTCCCAGAATCTGTTAAGCAACAGGTGTGTTTCATAGATTCAGTACTAACTCTCAGACTTTAGCAATGCAACTTGCATTTGTGCACTGCATAACTATGTGCAAACATGGAAAGTATTGAAAATGTGTATCTTGCATGTGCAAACACTTTGGCAACTGTCGCACAAACCCACTACTCACTTCGGTATGAAAAAGTAAATATTGTTATGTATTACTGCTGTTTACTATCCATTTGCTGTGTGTGACAAGAAATTACACACTGAAACATAAACTGAAGGCTTTATCTAACAATATGTCACATATTTCAATACAACCATGTGTTGTCACCCCAAGGAATGCAACCCTAGTGTCTCAGTACTTTTTTTACACATATATAACCTACACTACAGAAATTATTATCCATTGTTGTATTATAGTCAATGAATGCACATCAATATGTTAACATGCAGAACTAGAACTATTGGCTCATAAACCTAAAAAACCTCATCTGCAAGGCTAAGGAAAGGAATCAGAGTGGACATTATACGCAAGGACATGGGTGATCTTAAACACAATTAACCCGACCCATTTTGGTTTTGTCATTATAGATCTTGCTTATTAAAGCTAGTGGACTTCTTTGATACTGACCCAAAGACATGGATGAGGGATAACAGGACATCCCACCTATGTTGAGTTATCCAAGGCCTTTGACACTATCCCCCATTCAGGTATCATAGTGAAAATCTACTGTCTGGGGATTAGCCCATACATTATTAGATGGATAGCCAATTGGATCACTGACAGAACACACAACTGTCAAAGTTGGGGACTGTACCTCTACCACTAGACCAATTACCAGTAGAATACCACAAGGATATGTGCTGGAGCCTCAACTGTTTAGAAGCCATTTCTCTGAAGTCCAGACAAAGGTAGATGGCCTGTGGCTTACCAGGTTTACAGATGCCTGACAACTGAATGCAGTCATATAGAGTCACCAACTATATTAACATATTACAAAAGGGGCTGCCACAGAAAAATTATTGGTGCCAAACTCACAGGCTGAATCTTAAAGGGACAATCCCAGGGATTTTTTGTTTTGATCCAGCCTTTGTTTACTTTTCAAGTTTGCCTTTCTGGGCATGCTCACCTGTGGCTGAGGGGGGTAAGGGAAGTGTGCCTGCAGGAAGTTTCAAAGGAGTTAGCCACATTCCATCTCAAATTGCAGCTCTACTGACAACAGCTTTCCATGTGAGCCATTCATTGGTCTAATCTGTGCATTTTATCCATTCAGAAAAGTAGCCTTTCAGACATTTTACGACCAGACTGCTGCTGCTACTCTAGAAAGCACAGCAGTAATGCAATCCTTATAAAGGGGCATTATTTTGTTTCTAAAATCAGTTGCTTGCTAGACTATTTTGTTTACCTTTTAGTGTAGTGTAAGTCACATATTCACACAGAGTCAGAATTTTCAGACAAGCTTGTGTGCATACTGCAGGATAAATTTCACAAACTTCACTGTTGGATGTTTATTATAGGAACTGCTTAGAATTTACAGTTTGTTGTTTTGTACTTCCCCCCCAGAGACTATTAGTTGAATGACTGGTTTAGCATCAGCCTGAGATGCTATCTAGTCAAACTCAGACCTGCAGCCTTTGTAGCAGTGAAATTACATATTTAGTATGTGCTTGTTTTTTGTAAAACTTAGTGGAAAGCTTATCCCAACTTAGGCAATTGTATTTTCTTTTGTTTGCTTTTGTTTTATGTTTGTTGCTACATGCTTTTTTCCCTTCACTGGTAATTATTTGTCATATGTTCTGCAACAGTGTTGCTTATTAGTGCATGTACTCATACAGACACATTTCACAGGAAGCATTGCTTTGGACATTTTCGTCTTGGAAACAAATCAACTGAGTTGCAAATATCCTACGATTCTAGAAGAATAAAATCTTACAATAAAAAAAAAAACATGTCAGACAACTGTGAAATTGAATCTTGTTACTGTACTAAAAGTATTTTCCCATTAGGTGACACCCTTCATGAATCACACTCAGTAACTGTCTGTATAATATGGATTCCATTCCACTGAATTTATTTTCTTTATCTTTCCTGCATTGTGGTGAAATGTTTGGATCTTTCACTCTTTTGCTGAATATCTGACTGCAGTAGAGTTACACTGGTTACCATTTGAAAGTTGAGGTAAATGTAGTCTCTCTATTTCCCTATCTGTGTGCATAAGCATGTATGAAATATGTAATCTAAGTTTATATTCATGTGGTTGTAAAACCACAGCCTTGCTATGTCTTACTGACTTGTAATTTAAGGCATTCTTGAATGTCAGTCAAATTTGTATATGCTGGATATTTAACTGTTGTTGTTTGTCTTTTGGCTTTTCCCTGGTAATGGGTCGCCACAGCAGAACTCCGGTCCGCTAATGATTAGCAGTAGATTTTTACGAAACGCCGAGGTGCCAGCTCAATGCTCAACCTTCAACAACAGCACTCTCATTTACGCACGCATGTCTTTCGAATGCTACCCAACCATGGGGAGGACATGCAGACTCCACACAGAAAGCACTCCCAAGCCAAGCCAAGAATTGAACGGGAGAACCTCTTGCTGTGAGGTAACAACACTACCGCTGTACCACCACGGAATCATGCTGGATATTTAATAATGTGTGTATTTTATTAGACCTTTGTATGCAGCGACCTAGTTGTTGTAGGCTGGATATGTAATAATGTGTGCATTTTATTAAACCTTTCTTTGCAGCGCACCTACTTGTTGTAGGCTGGATATGTAATAATGTGTGTATTCTATTAGGCCTTTGCATGCAGCGCACCTACTTGTTTTAAGGGTATACTTCAACTGTAATATTGGAATTCACATAACTTTTCTCAAACTTGCCTTTTTTGCAACTTAAATGGCTGTGTTGATGAGACCACTTACCCCCTTATCAAGATGGAAATAGATAATAATTTAAAGAAATAAATGCATATGCCATGTCATTATGTGTTTATCATATGCATTGCTTTGGTTGATTAAAATGGATTTGCTGTATATCTTTCTGTTGTTATAAATATATATATATATATATATATATATATATATATATATATATATATATATATATATATATATATATATATATATGTGTGTGTGTGTGTGTGTGTGTGTTTTTATTTATTTTCTTATTTGACATTTGTTATCCAGGTTAGTAAACTGAGCCAAAGGCCCATTTCAGTGGAGACCCATAAAAAAAGGCTAAAAAAAAATGCACACACACACACACACACACACACACACACACACACACACCTGTCTCTGAATTTGTTTGTCTCTGTTTATATACACAGATGTACACACACCTGTGCATGTGGTGTGTTTGTGGATATATATACATGCAGACACTCATTCACTGTCATGCAGGAGGTATTTTGACTCAGGTGACAGTATAGCTGTTCCTTACAACATTCATGTCACTGACCCTTTATTGTTAGTTTTACAAGTAACAGTTTTTTTTTCCATTCGTCATATGCCACTTGACAACAATATCAAAAGTGTGGCTCAGACTATAGAAACTACAGATCCATAAGCTTAACCAGCCTTATCTGTAGGGCCATGGAACAAATCATCATGAACCCTATAAATAAGGACATAGATGAACTCCATACTCTTAATCTGACACATTTGCTTTTGTCAAAGAGGTCATACCTGTTAAACCTAGTACACGTCTTCAAAAGCATCACCAAGGTGAGGCATAAATGAAGGCCAATCTGTGCACACAACCTACCTTGACTTAGCAAAGGCCTTCAATACACTCCCACATTCGGGCATCACTGATAAACTCTCCCAGTTGAATATAAACTTTTATGTTGTCAGGTGGGTTGCTAACTATCTCACTTTCAGATAACACTCAGTCAAAATTGGGGACTTTACCTCGACCAGCAGAGCTGTCAGCAGTGGGGGTCAGTGCTGTGCCCCCTATTGTTTAGAATATACTTCTCAGAACTTCAGGCCAAAACTGAGGGCCTGTGTTTAACTTTGCTGATGACTGCAAATTAGGTGTAATCATTTTATGCCCATAAGATGTCAATATACTTTTAAAAGGACTTACAGAAATGAATGATTGGTGTCAAAGCCATGGACTCAAACTCAATGCTAAAAAATCCATTATCATCCCATTCTGTAAAACGATATCCATGCAGACTACCATATAGATAATAATACCCTAAGTAACAACTCAGTACTGATAGAATTGGGAATGCAAGCTGACCGTAGCCTAATCTTTGACCACCATGTGTCTACTGTGGTAAGGAAAGCCGTCTACATTGCTCACCTCATTAGCAAAGGCAATGCCTCAAGAGCAAAACAGGTCATAACTCCCCTGTACTCGACCCTCATCAGGCCAATAACAGAGTACAATGCTCCCTTTGCACCTGGCACCTGCAGCAACTTGAGAGACCCCAGAGATTTCTAATCAAGAAAATTACAGGGTCTCCATCACATGTCATGCATTGACAGACTCAAGTCATCATCACTGTACTCAGTATCATACAGACTACTTAGAGAAGACTTGTGCCTGGCCTATAGAGCAATCTCAGATCCAAACCTAACTGAAATGCTGCATATCCGCAAGACTAATGGGATAAGGGTCACTTGCTCCAGGGACCTTTACCTGGCCTGCGACATAAATAGAACCTGCTGGAGAGACAGATATGTCTCTGAGTTTGCCTCATGAATAGGAAACCAGTTCACATCAAACAGAGCCCCTCTATGAGCCTGTTTATGTGTAGCCTGGATGACTGGATGGGAAACCATAAATTCCTTGCCAGGATTTCACCTATGATCCTCCTAGATATGTGCAGCCATTGTTAACTAAGATTTTGAGTTTAGGCTAGATCCTTTATATTCTGTTTCTCTAGTATTATATCGGGTACACATGGAAAGGCTCATAAAGACCTTTGGGTCAGTATCCTAGTAACCACCAATGAACCTATCAAGTAACAAGATTATTCTTTCCATCAGTCACCTAAGCTTTTAGAGGTCATAATCTTACTTGAGTGTTGGCACACACTCATACTGCACTGGATTTTTTTTTTCAGGATAACTGTTGCCATATCATTAAGAATTGGGTTGGGAGAGGTACTTAGGAGAAAGCAAGCTCAGCAGCAGGTGGCCAAGAGTAGTTACATGTAAACATTAATTGCCACTACATAGTTGGAGTTATTCCTGGATATACAAACAGAAGGCAAACCAGGCACTCCTCAACTCAAAATCGGAAAACAGATGTATAGTTCAGGCAGGGAGCAATCAACAAAAAGGGTGAGGTGAAGAATACTTGAACATTCTACACTATGTTGCTTTCACAGTGGGGTCAATTCAAGAGAGTGGCACTGGAAACAGCAGCAGTACCAGTGTGGATACAAATTCATTCACAGGAGCAGTGGATGTAATAGAAACAGCACCAGTACCAGTGTGGGTGCAAATTAATTCACAGTATCTGTGGACATACTGAAAACAGCACCATTACCAGTGTGGATACAAATTCATTCACAGTACAGTGGTTGTACGAGAATAACAGATAATTAACACCCACAGTAATGGTAATTAGATGGCTTACAGAAGGGTACTACAGCAGTTAGAGACACCAGGAAGGTGCCAGGTTGTCCAGCTGTGTGGCTCATAGCAGTAAAACAATGGAGGGCACACACTCTGCTACTGTTAGAGGCTGAATAAAACAAGTTGAAGGCAGCATTATACCTGGCAAGCCATCAGCTGGCTGTACAAAGCCATGAGGAGGCAGTGTGAGCCTTATGGGACAAACTCCAAAATACATGCCATCAGTAATACAACAGATTGCTTCGCATAGCCTGTTGTTTATCAGCCCTATGTAGACAATTTAGCTGGTCAAAATAAGAATATTCTAAGGATAAATAGGAGCAACTTATGACTGATCAGGGTGTGAAGCACCAGTGGCTGGCTCCAGCCTCAGGGGGCCACAGAATAGAATGTAGTGCAATGGGTACAATGTTACCAAACACTGTGACTACAACAACGAAGTCCACTCACACAGTTTCGTCATAGAATGGCACTTAAGAAGGAGTAGTTTTCTGCCATGAGAAGGGTACCCTGTTTACCCAGCTTCAGGTGAGGCCTGTATTTAAGAAAACAGTGGAGTGATGAAGCTTATACCCCAAACATATAACCCACGCTCAGTTAGATTCCACACTCATTTAGCTTAGCGGCAGCTTCTCATGTGCAGTGGGCAAGGACATCATGGGAGAACATCAAGAAATTAGGAAGATGGTAGTACAATGCTTTTGAAAGATAGCTTAAAAATGACCACTTTTACCACACCTAACATTGTTGTTTCTTATTTTCAGAAACTGGGTATTACCTGTAAGATACAGATCATACCTTTCAACAATACTTTGTTGACTGGAGATTCCTGCATGTTTGATCACCTGGAACCTTGTTCTTGCTCTTCCATGTGAATGGAAATACCTGTCTTGTATATCAGCTCCTAGAACATGCTCACATTACCTGCGATGTATTGTAGTATCAAAGGCCTAACTTAAAATTTGAGTTAAAGCCCAAATTATGATATTTACACTGAGGCCACAAAGTTTGCTAAGCTGTACACTCTTCCACAACCCTTAATATTGCCTACTATTCATGGTGATACTTATATCAAGGGTTCAAATAGTATTTTTGAAATGTGCAGTTCTTGCTCTGTATGCCATTCTTTAGCAGACAGATTGCTGTCCATCCATATGGTACATGGCCCATTCAACCTTGCTTGACCTCTAACAGCTATACAACATGCACACCACCATGAACACCAACAACAAAGACTGTAATCTTTTATAGACAGAAATGGAAAATGGCTGGCACAACAGATCTCTATCACAAGGAATCCTATACTTACTGAATAAAACTTCCTGTGCATGTCAAGCAATACTAGACATGGTCTGTATTCAGTAATATTCTGAATGAATAGCTTGGAAATCATAAATCCTCTCTGGGGTATACAGCAAGGTTCTTCTTAACCATGGAGCTTAGCTCACTCAATAGTGCTTGGGCTTAGCTGGTTATGTTTATTAATGGTTTTTTGAATTTCATGACTACTATATAAATATATACCGATAAACTTATCAAACGAATATACAGTTACCAGGTATCTTACAAATGTACATGCTGCACATAGAATATATATGCAGACAAAAACATCAGTTAATTGATGAATGTATTTCTATAAGCACTCTCATTTGAATGTCATTATATGGTCATTAATATAAACTACTGACCACACCAATTTTTATACTACCATGATTGTGCTGCAGATACCTCAGAATTGCACATACCCTGCACATCAACACTGACTGCATAGTTTAGCTTTGCACAGTGTGCTATTTTGCCTGTCTGAATACCCCCTACTGTGATTTATGTACTGTAAGACTACCAACTATATACACACATAACAAGGTATCTGTTAACAACCATTTGTTTGTTTCAATATGTAATAAAACAACAAATAGATATGCACTGTACTCTTCAAGGTACCAGGAATTAAAGTTAATCTCTGTTTGAAATCATTTAATGTTTTTCCCCTTATTTCTTTATTCAGCTGTTTGTTTGTGTACTTGTTAATTGCAAGTGGGAGGCTGAGAGACCCTTTTGAGTCACAACCTGAGCTCCATGGTGCAAGACATAAACAGAAACAGCAGTCTGAACATATAAGATGTTCCTGGTACCATACCTGGTTACTAGGCTATGGTCCCTGAGCAGCCATATCTCTATGCCACATCTAAGCCCATGTGCATGCAAGGCAGCAGCTGAAGTCCTTGTCCAACAGGGACACAGGTGGTATCCCACGGCTGTATGTGCTGTTAACCATCCAGCTGACCAGGTTATGCATGCAAAGGTGTAGGTATCTACCCTGCCTGATGTGGACAGGGTGCCCATCACACCACATGGTGATTGTGTTGGACAAACTTACTGCGTCACTTGTTTAGGCCCAGACCACACTGTTCCTCATTGTCGCTTCTGTGCTTTGTTCAATGCCAGAACTATCCATCGTCGGGCCCTTATTGTAGCCAGATATTTTCACTTACAGTACTCAAATTCCGATATGGCTTTGGTAAGCCATTCGACAGCAGATCTTCTGAAAAAACGTAAAGATAAAGACAGACTGCACAGGTCCAAACCTACCAACGACGCTTACGTTAAGCTAGTAGTCAGTTCTCCGGTACTCAATGAGGCACTTTCTCAGCCCCTGATGCCAGTTTCTGTTGATTCACAGGTTGCTACCGAGACCCTTTCAGAATCCGATATGCCGCAAAACACCTCTTCGTCTAAGGATCCTGCGGTCATCTCTACCTCAGTAAACAGGTTCTGGATGTTATCCATGATGTCATATGTCCTTACACCAGAAAGACTTATGCTGATAAATAGAAAAGGTTCTGCACCTGGATCCAGGATAAGGGAGCCAATATGGCACAGCCCTCACTCCCTCTCATCCTGGATTACTTAGCTGACCTACTACACAGTGACCTCTCTTTATCCTCTATAAAAATTCACACCTCTGCTATTTCTGCTCATTTTCCCACTGAGCAGCCCCTTTTCTCACACCCTTTGATCAAACAGTTCCTAAGAGGGGCTAGCAACCTGAGGCCATCCAGAAGGGCACCAACACCAGCTTGGGACCTTAACTGTGTATTGAAAAGCTAACCCTTCGCCCTTTGGAACCAGCTGCTTCTGCAGAGCTAAAATTTCTCTCATGGAAGACAGTATTTCTTCTGGCCATCACTTCAGCCAGAATAGTCTCTGAGCTGCAAGCACTCATGGCTGTGGAACCCTTCATCATCTTCCATGCAGGTAGGGTATCCCTCAGAACTAACCCATCCTTCATGCCCAATGTGGTGTCCAGTGTGGCTCTCAACCAATCCATTCATTTGTCCACCTTTTTTTTCTAATCCCCAGAACAAGGGTGAAAGGATTCTTCACTCTCTAGATGTGCACAGACAGCTCAGATTATATCGAGACAGGACTAAATCCTTCAGAAAGTCTAATCAATTGCTGGTTAGCTTTGCTACAGGGCAGAAGTCCAAGCCATCTCCAAACAAACCATTTCCAAATGGATAGTACACTGCATCCATTTCTGCTACAAACAGCATGGAAAGCCTCGCCCCAAGGGGGTCAGGACACACTCCACCAGAGCAGCCTCAACTTCTGCAGCTTTCCTCAGAGGAGTCCTCATCAGGAACATCCTGGAGGCTACCACCTGGACATCTGTTCACACTTTTAACAAGCATTTTCACCTGCCTCTCTTCTCCAAATCCAGCGGCAGGGTTTCCCTCTGCAGTCTTGCAGGGCATCCTAGCCAGCCCCTAGTTTCTTTGACTGCCTCCACCCTTTTCATCAGCTTTGTGAATCAACCCAAATGTGATGACTGCAACAGTGAAACACGAAGAACATAGTACAGTTGTGTACACTTACCATAACTGTAGATGTTTAAGTGCATTCACTGTTGCAGTCCTGGTTTCCCTCCCTCCATCTCCCATTCTTCATTTTCTCCTTTTCTTACCATTCTAACTTGTTGTTCTCCTTTTCTTACAAGGGACATATTGGCATTTATTTCCACTGGTGGGATTCTTCCACCAGAACATGGCCTCCTACTTGGAGGCTCCTGACAGGTTAGGGCAATAAAACTGATGTAATGGTTTCAACTGCCTTACTTTATACTACTGTTGACCTGACATCAGTCCTCAAGTGACAGCAAACAATGCAGAAATACTAAGTCTCTGGTATTTGGGCCGACCGAGGGCTACCCTGGCAGGGATAACCCAAATGTGATGACTGCAACAGTGAATACACTTGAGCATCTACATTTATGGTAAGTGTACACAACTGTAATTTTTAACCTGTGCAGCAGTAATACTGGGTGCCTGGCAATCTCCTGTTAATGTGATAGGTCCTTTTGAGGGGTAAAGTTGGCACTGAATCTGTCTGCCAGTATATTGGCAATATCTGTTGGCTCATTATAGGAGGTACCATTGTGCAGTAGCTCAGAGCAAATCTGGGTATTGCCGTGGAGATTCTTTACAAAACTATAGAAGGCCTTGTGGTTGTCTTTACTATCTGCTGCTAGTCTGTTTTAATAACTAGTTTTAGAGGATTTGATGAGGGTTCCCAACTTTTTCTTGAGGCTGATAAGGGAGTTTTTCCAGTCTTGGGACTTCACCTTATTCCGTATCAGTTTCCTCATTCTGTTGTAGAGTTTGTTTATGGCAGAGGGCCACCAGATTGGCTTGCGTTGTTTGGAGGACAGTGTCTTGGTTCTATTGGGTATGGCAAGATCCATGCATTTCTGTATGTGTTTGTACAGTGCATTGGTGTATGATTTGGTGGTCATGCAACTATTCTTCATTTGCATGGGTGCCGTGAAGCTACCCACTTCTGTTTTTAGGAGCTCAAAGTTAGCTTTGGAGAAGTTTTTCATGACTGGTTGCCTTTGCAGGGGGTGGGATGTATGCGGATTTCCAAGGTCATTAGTCTGTGGTCGGATCTAACCATGGAGGAGTTGACTATTGGTGTAGAACAATGGTCGCCCATGTTGGTAATAACCAGGTTGAGTATGTTGCTATCTTTAGTGTGGGTAAGACCGAGTTGGTCCAGGGCATTGGAATTAATGAATTCCAGGAAATTTTGGGCAAGTGTATTGTTACATGAGTAGTTTTCCCAGTTAATGGAGAGGTAGTTGAAGCCACCCAGTATGAGAGTGTTACGTTGGACCTTAATATTCTCCAGGGTGCTTTGGAACTTGGAATGTGGGTCTTGGGACATGGTTGGGCACCTAAGGCAGGCTATGACCTGAATCGCTGTCTTACCCAATGTTAGCTATACCTGTAGTATCTGTGATGAGTTATGTTGGACTACCAGTCTGGAGCTGTGTGCACCCTTTATGAATATGGAAACACCACACCTTTTTGAGCTTCAGTCCAAGTTCTGCGGCCGAAAGGTGTGGAATGAGTTATAGCCTGGTAGTTCAGGGATGCTTTCTGCTGCCTTAAACCAAGTCGTTGTTACAGCAAAAATGTCGATGCTCTCCATTTTAAGGAGTGCTTTGAGCGAGTGCATTTTGAGATTTAGACTTCTAGCGTTGAGCAGCACGACCCTCAGATTGCCATTGTTTGTAGCAATTTTAGTGGTAATTTGGAATTTGGAACACCACCTAAAAAAGGCACTATAGGGGTGCCAAGAGCCTTGGCCAGTATCCGGAAGCCCAGGGGTGACAGATGCAGGCCATCTCTGGCAAAGCATTGGGGTCTGTCACTCACATCATCCAAGGCAGACAGCTAATGGATCCCCTTAGAATGGCACCAGAAATTAGCCAATTGTTGAAATCAATCATTTTCTGCTTGTACTGTGGTATCATCCTGGGTGATGGTAGGATTCTGCTCATGGCTAGGGTCATAACCACCTGGGCTACATAATCCGAGAGCTCCTCCATGTCTCTTTTCAAGTAGTCCAGTGAGGTATGTCTCAGGTCATTCACACCCACATGTACAATGACAGAGTCATATTTGTACCTGTTGTTAAGGGTCCTGATGCGTGTGTTATGTGGTGTATCCCGGCACCTGAGAGGCAGCTGACTCTTACTTTCTCCTTATTCAACCTAGTGATTTGGACATCAGTGTGCCTCACTATCGAGTCACCTATGACTAGCATGTTGGGCATGCTGTTTTTCCTTAGGGGCTTTGGTTGAGTGGCACACTGTTTAGGAGAGTTATGTGTCTCATGATTAGTGTTGTGTTGTGGTGGTCGAGTGCATTTTCTGCCTTGTAGGTCTCTGCTGTTTGATTAGATTTTTACTGAGACCCTCCACTTGCTGTTTGCATACATTATGTGAAGGCAGTGCTGGTGTGTGTTCTGGAGGGCTATGTGTTCCATGTGGTGTGGTGCAAGTGTTGACCTTCTCCTCTTGACCAGTTACTCAGGTCTTGGCTGCAGAGTGTGTGGCTTCCAATTTGGATATACAAGTGCATCTCTCGCAATTCTGAGTGCTGGGAGGTAAGAGGAGAGGGTTGTCGGTGTACATGAGGCAGTTTCTACACTGTCTCAGGATGCCCAAGTTCACCACGTTAATAAAAGAAAGCACAGGAAACTGACCATTAGACATGCCTGGAGGGGTGGGTATTAATAATAAGTGCTGGAGCTGTTTCCTTGTAGAATGGTTAGTGTTGGTAGCACTTTTGTGTGCCACAATAATTCCTGCAAGAAGTCTGGTAAAGTGCTAGACTAATAAGCTTTTAAAAGTGCAGGAGAAGAGAGAACTAGCAGATCTAAGGCAAAAATTGAAGAGCAGACTTTGGCACCACTCAGAAGCTTACAAACCGTCCTAGATACAGCAAATCTGTATCTGGACTAGACTAGTTACGGGAAAGGCAGCAAACAGGAGCGCAAACATGGGCTTTCAAATATGTTAAACATAGAAGGATGTCTCCATTTTTATTTAATTTTTATGTGCAATGGTGTTTTTAAACTATTGAGTATATATTGCAGACATCTTACACTGCTGCACTTCATCAGCAAATTGTTTGCAGCAAAGTGTTACATTTGCTCTCAGTTGCAATTTACACTGTTTCACTGTAAAACTGTTACATTATATAAAAAAAAAAAACTATTGATTCCTAGATATATCTTTAATTATGAGACAGTCAGGTAAAAAAAAACTATGACTTTGCATAAAACCTGTGTGTCTGACTGCTTGTGTTCTTTATTTTGTAAAATAAATTAAACTACAATTTCACATGGAATATGTGTGTCTATTTACTTATTTGTGTATGTATAAAAATGTACAGGCTAGTTCTAAATATGAAAACAATGACTGCCTAGTTTTGTAGACTATACATGCAATAAATGCCATTGATTTATTGTGATTTCATGACATTTTAGTTATAACTGAAGGCATACCTCTCAACCTCATTGTATAGAGAGAAAATCCTTGACAGAAACATGTTATTGGCTACAGTAGTTACCAACGTCCAAGATAAAAGAATAGAGAACAATTACTTTACTCAAAAGTGTTACACAAAAACAATAAGATACAAGCAGAAGACAGCGTCCATTTGACTCGAAGATGACTGGTAACTGTCCAGTAAATACCCTTTACCATTTATCCCCCAGTTGCTACTAAAGAACAGGTCCTCACTGCCCTCTCCAGACTTAAACACAGTACAGTAATGAGACCTGGTAACATGCAGGGATGCCTCTAAATAGTTTGAAACATGACCTGTCCAGCCTGCTAGAATCTCTGATCATCCACAGTCTCCAGACAGGCTGCATCCCTGTGGAATGGAGGACAGTAATAGTCATCGCTCTACATAAAATTTGACCATCAACAGACCCAAGGAACTACAGACCCATAAGTTGGACTAGTCTTATATGCAAGCACATGGAAAGAATTATCATGGATATAATAAAGACATTGGAAATCTTCAAAAACTGGACCCATCCCACTTCAGTTTCATCAAGGGTAGGTAACACCTACTATACCCGGTGGAGAAGTTTGATAAGGCCACTTGTGCCATGCATGAACCACCTATCTAGTAGTGCATACTCCCTACCTCAACCCAGCAAAGGCATTTGACACAAGACTTCACTTGGATATTATAGACAAACTCACAGATTTAGACATAAATCCCTATGTAACCCGATGGATAGTCAAATGGCTCATGGATAGGACACATGAAGTTTGGGTGGGGGAATCCACCCCCACCAATAGGTCTGTTAATAGTGGTGTTCCACAGAGCTCAGAACTGGGACCTCTCCTGTTTGGAATGTAATTCTCTGAAGTCAGATCAAATATAGAGAGTCTTAGCCAACCAGATTTGTTGATGACTGCAAACTGGGGCCAATGATCGATTCCTCCAAAGATGTAGATATCTTTGAGGAAGTTCTGAGGGCCAAGTAACTTGTACCAGAACCATAATATAAAACTAAATGCAAAGAAGAACATATTTATAAGCGTTAGGAAGATGGCCACCCCTGCAAATTACAACATTGTAAACAATCTCCTAAGAGTAAATCCAGTGGTAAGGGACTTGAGAACTCAGGTTGACACTAACCTGAACTTTGATCATCATGCAGCCATCATCATTGCATTATATGTGATGCAAGTCAGCAGTTATGGCATGGCATCCAGATCTAAGGAGATCATAATCCCACTATGCTCAGCCCTCATTAGACCAATAGTCGAGTACAGGCATTTGCAACAACTACAGCGGCCACAGAGATTCTTCATTAAAATAATACAGGGTGTAAATAATATGTCCTATGTGGACTACCTTAAAGCCTTGTCCCTGTACTCAGTCTCCTACAGACTACCAAAGGCCAGTCTTTGCCTAAAACACAAGGCATTCTCCAATCCAGCCCTGATAGATCTGCTACACATTCACAAAACAAACAGCACAAGAATATCTGTGACATAAACAAAATATGATTGGAGGAACAGGTGTATGTTTCATAGATTACACCATTTCTCTGGAACAGACTTCCCATTTATGTGAAACAGTTCTTTTCTAAGCCTATTCAAATGATATTTGGACCAATGGATGACAAATCATAAATTCACCCCTGCTTGTCACCTGTGGCCTTTATGGACAACAGTAGCTTGTAGATACTGTTAGGCACAGGGGTATACTAAAGTCATTACAGTCCTTGGGTACTGATAATTAAGAAAACTGGGGCATAATGGGTAGGTTTAAAAAGGCTCTGGACCATTAGTCTGGTATTCTCCTATGAGGAGTTCTTCTAGTCAGTTGCAAATGCATGAATTTGCTTTCCTCAGACATTTATGAAACAAGAACATGTTGGAATCCAGGAATACATATAGGTTCATAGGTAGGTACAAGGATATTGGCCCTAGGGCCTCTGTAAGCTTAACCAAAAAGGTACCATGTCTTTTGCCACCTAAGAAAATTATTTTCCTGTGCTCCTGTCGAGCAGAGCCACAGAAGTGATCCCCGGAGTGAATTTCCTATTTCCCATCCAATCATCAAGATTTTTCTTGAAGAGTGCTAATGAGGAGCTCTGTCTGATACAGATAGGTAGTTTGTTCCAGATTATGGGAAGTCTCTGGTAAAGGAATCTATACTTCCAGCATGTTCTGTATATTGTGGTGACAAGGTTTAGGTCCCTAGAGTGTGTAGCTCGGAGGGATTGGGATTTCTTTAAGTGGAGCATGTCCAACAGCTCTGGGTTTGACATAGCTTTGTATGTTAGGCAGAGATCGCCCTCTGAGTAGGCGATATGCGATGGAGTAAAGCTGGAGTTTTTTGAGATGGTCTGCACAGGGCAACTGTTTGAGGCTGGTAATCATCTTAGTGAGGTATTTCTGTGGCCTTTCCAGTTGTCGTAGATGTCTTGTGAGATACATACCAAAAGGGGCATTGTACTCTATAATGGGGCTAATGAGTGACGAGTAGAGGGAACAATGACCTCATTTTTTCCTGGATGAGAAGCCTTTTGTGAAGAGATGTGCTACATAGAAGGGTTTTCTGACAACTGTGGCAATGTTATTATCAAAGTAGAGACTAAGGTCCACCTGCGTCCCAAGGTCTCTTATCACACTTTTGGTATTAAGTAGACTACCACCTATGTGGTAGTGCATGGGTGCAGAGTTTTTACCAAAGGAGATGACAATGCACTTTTTGGCATTGAGCTTGAGGCCATAGCTTTGACACCAGGCATCTGTCTCAGTGAGGCCCTTTGGTAGGATGTCCACATCATTAGGTGTTTTGATTATGGCTCCTAGTTTGCAGTCATCTGTGAACTTTGTTAGCCACAGACCTTCTGTGTTAGCCTGTACCTCAGAGAAGTAGATACCAGACAGGAGAGGACCCAGGACTGAACCCTGTAGTTCTCCACTTGTCACTGGTCTGAAGTCGGATTTGGAGTCTGCGTCAGTGAGCCAGTTGGCAACCCATCTTGTGTCTCAGGGATTTATACCTAGTTTAGTGAGTTTATCTATAATTTCAGAGTGGGCGATGGTGTCAAAAGCCTTGGCGAGATCTAGATAGCCTGTGTGAACCACCTTACCCTCATCTATGGCTTTGGTGACTGCTTCAAAGAAGTCTATCAGGTTTAGGAGACATGATCTGCATTTTACAAACCTGAACTGGGTGGGTTCCAGAGTTTGGATGATACATTCCATGGCCTTGCAGACCAGACTCGTCAGGCTAATGAGGTGGTAGTTCCTATGGTTCATGGTTGCTGCCCCTTTGTGGAGTGGGATAACTGTTACTGTGCACCATTCAGTGGGAATAAATCTTGAGGTGAGGCTATGATTGAACATGGTACTTAGGTGGGGTGCCAGTTCATTCTGTAGTTCATGCAGAACGTAGCCTGGGATGTTGACAGGTCCCATGGATGTTGTGTTCTTGGCTTTGAAGAGTGTGGTTTTTACCTGTGCAGCCGTGATTACAGGAAATTTGCATTCTTCTGGTATAGAGATGGGCCCTTTTGGGGTGGGGGGGGTAAAGTTAGCACTGAACCTATCTGCCAGGATGTTGGCAATATCAGTTGGTTCTGTATATTTAGTCCCATTGTGCTGTAACTCAGAGCAGATCTGAGTGTTTCCATTGAGATTCTTGACATAGTTGTAGAATGCTTTGTGGTTGTCTTTAGAATCAGTGACAATTTTGTTTTCTTAACTAGCTTTGGAAGATTTTATGAGGAATCTCAGCTTCTTACTGAGGCTTATCAGGGAGTTCCACCAATCATGAGATTTTACTATTTTTTGCAACAGTTTCTTTCTTCTGTTGTAGAGTTTGTTTATGGCAGGGGACCACCAGATTGGCTTCCTTTTTTTGGAGGGTAGCATCTTGGTTCTGTTAGGGATAGCATGATCCATGCACTCTTGTAAGTGCTTATAAAGTGCATTTGTGTAGGATTCAGCAGTCGTACCTCTATTGTCCATCTGCATGGGTATCATGAATTTTGTCACTTCTGTCTTAAGAAGCGTAAAGTTGGCTTTGGAGAAATTTTTTACCATGGTTTCCCTAATAGGGGGTGGGGGCAGGATGTGGATGGCTAGGGTGATCAGCTTGTGGTCGGATCTGACCAACGAGGAATTGACCTCTGGTCTTGAACACCGGTCACCCATGTTGGCAATGACCAGGTCTAGGATACTGCTAACTCTGGTGGGAGTGCGGATAAGTTGATCCAAGTTACTGGAATTTACGAATTCCACAAAACATTCATCAAAAGAGTTGGTAGATGAGTAGTTTTCCCAGTTAATGGTAGGGTAGTTGAAATCACCCATTATTAGGGTGCAGGGTTGTACCCTAATATTTTCCACTGTATCAAGAAATGAGGAGTGGGAACCCTGGAGCCTGGTGGGAGATCTGTGGCAAGCTACAATTTGGATTATGGTCTTTCCCAGAGTTAGTTGCACTTGGATAATCTCGGATGCATTATGCTGAGCAACTGGCCTGGAGGTGTGAATATCCTTAATGAATATGGACACGCCTCCACCTTTAGTGTTTCAGTCCAGATTAGGTGGCCGAAATATGTTGTATGAATTATAGCCTGGTAATGCAGGGGTGCTCTCTGCAGCCTTGAACCAGGTCTCTGTCACTGCACAGATGTCGATGTTCTCCATTTTTAGCAGTGCCTCAAGTGAATGCATTTTGAGGTTTAGACTTCTGGCATTGAGTAGCATTACCCTCAGATTTTGCTTGCTTGTACTTGTTATAGTGTTGAATTTGTCATTTGAACCTTGCCTAAAAAAGGCATTATAGGGGTGGCAAGAGCCTTAGGCACTATCTTGAATCCCAAGGATGACAGGTGCAAGCCATCTCGGGCAAAGCATCGTGGTCTGTCAATCATGTCATCCCAGGCAGACAGATACTGAATCCCCTTAGAATGACACCAAAAGCTTAGCCAATTGTTGAAGTTGATCATTTGTCCTTGTACTGTGGTATCATTTTGGGTGATGGCAGGATGCTTCTCAGGGCTAGGGTCATACCTGCCTGGGCTACAAGATCAGAGAGCTCCTCCATGTCTCTTTTCATGTAGTCCAGGAAGATACATCTCAGGTCATTCACACCAACATGGACAATAACAGAGTAATATTTGTACTTTTTGTGGAGTGACCTGAGTGCGTGCATTATGTGATAGATCCTGGCACCAGACATGCAGCTGACAGTAACTTTTTCCTCGTTTAGCCTGGTAAGTGGAACATCAATGTGCCCGACTATAGAGTCATCTATGACTAGAGTGTTGGGTACATTGTTATGCCTTATGGGCTGTGGTTGAGTGGCACAATGACTTTTTGGGCTATGTGTCATTTGGGTTGTGTTGGATGTGGAGGTTACTTGCATTTCTGTTTTGGAGGTCTCTGTTGCTTGGGCAGATTTTTATTGAGAGCCTCCATGAATGTAGATGTGTGCTGTGTTTCTATGTGTGTGTTTTAGTGATGTAGGTTTTGAGGGCCTATGTGATGAGTGTGGACGGTGCAAGTGTTTACCTTCTCCTCTTGACTGTCTAGTCCAGTCTTGGGTGAAGACAGCTTTGCTTCCAGTTTGGCTATATAAGTGTATCTCTCACAGGTTGTAGTGTTGGGTGGTAGGAGGAGAGGGTTGTCTGTGTGCATGAGGCAATTGCTGCATTGCTCCCAAGATGCCCAGATTCAACAGGTAGACAGGAGAAAACTCCGGGAGATGATCCTTAGACATGCCTAAATAGATGCTTATTTATTAAGTACTAAAAATTGTGTTCCTCTAGACAAGTGAGGAAAGTTGAGCGCTGTAGTAATTTGTAGCTTATTTAGTGCTTACAATGAATTCTGACAAGTGCTGAGCTAAAAGAAACCGATTTGAGTGCTAAAACTAAAAAATGGCTAGTTCTAAGGGAAAGTTTGAAGAGCAGACTTTATGGTGCTGTAAATAGTGTAACCCTAGCAAGGTGGCAATGCATAAAGCATATATATTTTTTCTTTTTTTATTTAACAGTAGCAAATGAGCAAACTGATTTAAACAAATTAACCAATTAACCAATAAAAGCTAAAAGCTGAGCCCCGTACCAGCAGTTTTCGATCAGAGAAGTTCTAACTGCACACTCCTGCCACTAGTGTGCAGGGGAACCTTCTCCAAAAAAAGATGGCCTGGATTAGTGCTTAGGTTATACAAACAAAGCTAGATTCAGCAGGTCTGAATCTAGTCTATGCTACAGCAAACAAGACATACCGATTTCAGAAAGAAACAGTTTAAATAAGCAGGCACAATAATCCTTTAACCAGAAACTCCCAGCTCAGAAGGGCAGAATCTACCCTCTCCTCCCACGAGTGCAGACCACACCTGTAAAATAACTGGCCCATAGCTGAAGTGCTTAAACCAGAACTAATCCACTTTTAGAATAACAGACACCGAGCTTTCAATCAGCAATTCCCAGCTTAGAAGGATGTAAGCTACCTGTCCTGCCACAACAACAGTGCAGACCGCAAACCTTCTTAATGTAAAACAACCGATCTGAAGTCCAAGTGCTTAAACCATAGGCTTAGAATAACAGTTACAATTTAATCAGGCTACTAACAAGCAGCAATAAATGCAGCAGAATGAATGAAATTAAGTACTTTTAAGAACAGGCAGCAAAAGCAAAATACAGTAGCAAGAAACACAAATACAGTAAAACCAGATGAATAAAGTGCAGTTTTATATATATATATATATATATATATATATATATATATATATATATATATATATATATATATATATATATATATATATATATATATATATATATATATATATATATATATATATATATATATATATATATATAAATGAACAATTAGATTTAAACAAATTACCCAATTAAAACCAGCAAAAAAGATCAAAACTGAGCCCTGTTCCAGCACTCTTCAATCGGACAAGTTCTAACTGCACACTCCTGCCACTGGGGTGCAGGGGAACCTTCTCCAAAAAGATGGCCTCGGTCTTTGCTCAAGTTATACAAAGAAAGCTAGATTCAGCAGGCCTGAATCTGGTCTATGCTACAGCAACAAGGTGCACCAATTTCAGAAGGAAACCGTTCAAATAAGCAGACACAAATAAGCCTTTAACCAGAAATTCCCAGCTCAGAAGGGCAGAATCTAGCCTCCTCCCACAAGAGTACAGACCAAAAACCTTCTTAATGTAAAATAACTGGTCTGAAGCCCAAGTGCTTAAACCGAACAGTTACAATTTAATCAGGCTACTACCAAGCAGTAATAAATACAGCAGAATAAATACAGCTGAGTACTTCTAAGAAGAGGCAAAAGCAAAATAAAGTAATAAAGGAGAAGGCATATGAAGAGTTGTATGAAAGATTGGACACCAAAGAGGGAGTGAAGGACCTGTACCAATTGGCTACACAGGGGAACCGAGCTAGGAAAGATGTGCAGAAGGTAAAGGTGATAAAGGATAATGAGGGAAACATAGTCACAATTGAGGAGAGTATGGAGCAGATGGAAAGAATACTTTGAGGGGTTGATGAATGAAGAGAATGAGAGGGAGAGAAGGTTGGATGATGTGGGGATAGTGAATCATGAAGTGCAATGGATTAGCAAGGAGGAAGTAAGGATAGCTATCAAGAGGATGAAGAATGCAAAGGCTGTTGGTCCAGATGCCATACCTGTGCAAGCTTGGAGGTGTTTAGGTGAAATAGCAGTGGAGTTTTTAACCAGATTGTTTAATGAAATCTTAGAAAGTGAGAGGATGCCTGAGGAATGGAGGAAAAGTGTTTTGGTACCTATTTTTAAGAATAAGGGTGATGTGCAGAGCTGTAGTAACTACATAAGGATTAAATTGATTAGTCACAGCATGACATTATGGGAAAGAGTAGTGGAAGTTATGTTAAGACAGGAGATGACGATTAGTGATCAGTAGTATGGTTTCATGCCAGGAAGGAGCACTACAGATGCAATGTTTGCTCTGAGAGTGTTGATGGAGAAGTACAGAGAAGGTCAGATGGAGTTGCATTGTGTTTTTGTAGACTTAGAGAAAGCATATGACAGGGTGCCTAGAGAGGAGTTGTGGTATTGTATGAGGAAGTTGGAAGTGTCAGGGAAGTATGTATGAGTGGTACAGGATATGTACGAGGGTAGTGTGACAGTGGTGAGGTCTGCGGTGGGAGTGACGGATGCGTTTAAGGTGGAGGTGGGATTACATCAAGGATCAGCTCTGAGCCCTTTTTTATTTGCAATGGTGATCGACAGGTTGACAGATGAGATCACACAGGAGTCCCTGTGGACTATGATGTTTGCAGATGACATCGTGATCTGTACTGAGAGTAGGGAATAGGTGGAGGAGACCCTGGAGAGATGGAGATATGCTCTAGAGAGAAGAGGAATGAAGGTCAGCAGGACTAAGACAGTGTTAAGGGCCCTATCCAAGGCAAATAACACAGCTTCCATGGGACCTCATACTATCCCAGGCTGTATTATGCACCATCTCCAACAAGAACTAGCTTTGCCATTGAGCACCCTAATCAACCACAGTCCAATTACAGGCTTCATTCTAGCAGAGTGGAGAGCTGCCACTGTCCCCCCTTGCACAAAGCTGGTCACACTACTGAGCCTGGAAACTATCTCCCCATTAGCTTGACAAATCTGACCTGTACAGCTATGGAGAATATCAGTATGGATCACATAAATGTACAAGGGCATAGGCAATCTCCAAGCACTTGACCACACCCAGCTCGGACTCATCGAAGGCAGGTGTTGCCTGTTGAACCTGATTGACATTTTTGAGACTGTCACCAAGGCCCTGGATGAGGGAAATTCAGTACATACAGCTTACGTTGACTTGGCCAAGGTCTTTGACAG
>NC_056746.1:1537555276-1537642776 GCF_019279795.1 Protopterus annectens
CCTGTTTGCCTGAAATACACACAATATTTTAAGTGCTGTAAACAGAATAGTTAATGGACAAAAAATACTAATTTGACTTGCTTAAGGTTCAGGTATCATCTGCTTACTCAAATCACTGCTGACTCACTATACGAAGTCTTGTAAAGCCCATGTACACATTTTGTTTATAGTTTACCATTATGCCAACAGTTACACATGTCTTATTAATTACATGATTTCAATAACATGTTTGCTGGTGTGTATTTCTTGATTTTTTTACATGAAAACAGTGGCAGTGTGTGATCAGACCGTGATGTAGATCCATGCTGAAAAGCACTATGTGCAAACAGTAATACATGTAGTACAGCAACATGTTCCATGGAGGCTTTTGCAAGACAGTGGGCAGTGTCTCATTGCATTTTGATAAGTATACCTGCTTACACACCCTTTGTGTTTCTCCTTATAAAAAGCCACATCACTATTCATCATATATCAGAGATTTTTGTTTTCAGCTTTAACACAAATATATTACATATGCAAATGCATTTTATATATATATATATATATATATATATATATATATATATATATATATACATACACACACACACACAGATATAAATATATATGTACACAGATATAAATATATGTACACACACATATATTTTATATATATATATATATATATATATATATATATATATATATATATACACACACACACACACACACACACACACACACACACACACACACACACACACACACACACACACTATAGATTACATATTACAAGAACTATATCTACAAGGAAACTGCTGTAGCCCATGGTGAATGCCTTCATGTCACCTTGTAACATGAAAATCTGTGCATTATCAGTACACAGACAACAGGTATCCCCAGGCAGGTAATATGCATCACTCCCTGGACTGACTAAGGAACTAAGGCAGTAGAAATGCATTCCTGAATTCCTATTTTCAGAACGATTTTAAGTCTACTGGTGAAATACACTCATATGAACAGTTTCCAAAACTACCAGTATTAAAACTTACATTAGCAGTGTAACAGCCCTCACATGCCCATACAGCTTCACCGAAACACAAGCATCTATTCCCTAATGCATTTTGCTTTAAGAGGTATTCAAATGCCTGTACAATTAATTTTCTTCTATTGTACAACTGGACATATAAACCCTGCAATTCATACTTGAAAGAAATTGTGGTTCCCCAGCTCTCATCAGCAGCCCATTATCTGAATTATCACTGCACAGTGTGTGAACTGCAGAAAATGACAGTCTTGCTGGAGGGGCTTCTGATCAGACAGCCATTAACTGCTTACACAATATCAGTTTTTGATTCAAAAACTGGGTCCATGTCTGCTGCTGTGTCCTTAGTGCCCCAATACTTGCATACAAAACTTGCCAATAGTACAGCAGTGATCGTTTTTCCTGGCAGACAACTTTGTTTTATGCATGCAATTCCTCATTCGATAGCACGGGTATGTTTGCCTTTGCCTATTCCCTCACTGCAGACTACACAAGATAGTTGCAGCCAAAGAGTAGCCATCTAGGGACAACTAAATGCTACACAGATAATTGGAATGTCTACAAATGCGACTGTTTCTACTAACTGGGCATACATAACTTTGGAAGATGTTGTCTTGTTAATGCAGGACTTCACGTTACATTAGGTCTCACTACTGTTGCCACTATTTTGTCATGGACAATAAAGATGAAATGTTACAATGTTTGCCACTCATTTCATGCCATACCTGTTTAGACAAGCTCACCAACCTGAACATAAATGTCTATGTCACAACATCGGTTGCCAATTGCCTTATGGACAGAGCACACATGGTGAGAGTTGAGAGCTAGGTGTGACTCGAAACCGGTTACAAGTGGTGTTCCCCAGGGCTCAGTCCCATGACCCCTCCTGTTCAGCATATACTTCGAGGAACAGGCAAGTACAGGAGGACTATAGCTGCCCAAGTTTGCAGACAACTGCAAACTAGGGGCTATAATTCTTCTTCTTCTTTTGGCTTTTTCCCGGTTAGGGGTTGCCACAGCGGATCACCTTGTCCACACATTTGATTGGCAGTAGAGTTTTACAGTGTCGAGTTGCCAGCCCGGCGCCCAACCTTCCACAGAAGGCACACACACACCTAGGGCCAATTTAGAGTGTCCACTCCACCTGCAGCATGTCTTTGGGATGTGGGAGGAACCCGGAGCACCCGGAGGAAACCCATGCGACCACAGGGAGGACATGCAGACTCTGCACAGAAGGCACCCCAGCCGAGGATTGAACTGGAGAACCTCTTGCTGTGAGGCAGCAATGCTGACCACTGCACCACCGTGGCTGCCCAAACTAGGGGCTATAATAAACAACCAAAATCCCAATGGAATAAACTTCACAAGAGTCTGGGGGGTGGGAGGATGACATAATGGTTAAGGTGTTTACCTTAAAAACACAAGGTGCAGCGTTTGATTCTCACATGGGCTAACTGGCCAAGTTTCAAATCGGCCCAAAAGGGCAGTTAACCTAGTACTGATCTATGAACCTATTTTATTGTTTAATTTTTATAAAAATGTGTATTTAAACAGCATTTGTAGATGAATTTGTATTCCATGAAGGTGTTTTACACCCAGGTGCTAGAATACATCTTTGCTTTTTATGTGTTTTTTGAAGACTCTTTTGAAGTTTATTCCATTCTTATAGGTTCATAGGTTCATAGATTAGTACTAAGCTAACTGCCCTTGCGAGCCATTTTAAGCCTAGCCAATTATCCCTTGTGAGACTCAAACCCTGCACTTTTTGCTTGCAAGGCAAACACCTTAACCATTAGGCCACCCTCCCAACCCAATCTGATTTTGTTAGTTTATTATTCGAAAGACTTTTGGTGGTTTTGGTATACATGGGCTATAAAAACTCTGGCTGACACGGACATCCTACTAAAGGGTCTCACTGAGACAGATACCTGGTGTCAAAACCATGGCCTCAAGCTAAATGTAAAAAAGTGCATAGTTATTCCCTTTGGAAAAAAACAAAGTACCACAAACTTCCACATAGGTGGTAGTCCCCTAAATACGAAACACATAAGGGATCTGGGCACCAAAGTAGATAACAATCTCTCATTTGATAATCACATTGCCAAAGTGTTTAGAAAATCCTTCTGTGTGGCCCACCTAATCACAAAAGGGTTTACGTCCAGATCAAAAGAGGTCATTGTGCCCCTGTACTCAGACGCATCATACAGTACAACACCTCATTTTGGATGTACCTTACAAGACACCTGCAACAGCTAGAAAAAAGACTAAAGAAGCACCTCTCCAAGAGGATCACTGGCCTCAAACAGATACCCTATGCAGCTTGAGTGAAGAAACTCCAGCTTTACTCGGTTGCATAACGCCTGCTCAGAGGTGATCACTGTCTGGCATACAAGGCCATGTCCAACCCAGAATTGATGGGCATGCACCACCTAATGAAAACCTTATTCCCTAGAGCCTTTATAAACCTCACCACAATAAATAGAACATGCTGGAATGTCCCAGAGACTTTCCATGCTTTGTAACAAGATTCCAATCTACATTACGCAGAGCTCCTTGCTAACTCAAGAAAACCCTTGATAGGATGTGCAAGAGAAAGTTTACCCCTGGGATCACTTCAGTGGCTCTGCTGGACAGAGGCACAGGAACAAATCGTATGGGCCCTTGAAAGCCAACACATTCTGGCTAGTCTTATAAATGCCTTCGGGCATATAGGTTTCAACCTATGAACCTATCACAAAAGTTTCTATATGGTCCTGCGAGCAATATCTTCATAATCTTATTCACTTAATAGTAACTATCTTTGTATATTACAGGATATCTGTAATCAAATGACTGTCCTCAGTGCACTTTCCATAACACTGACCAAGTGCTAAAAAAAAAAAAAAAAAAAAAACACACTTGCTCATGACTGTATCAGACAAACAGTTTTCAGGACTTAGTTGCCAGTTACATAACAAGTCTTGCACAAGGCAGACCAGAATCATCATTTTACGTTTAGCTATGATCAGGCAGTATAGATCAGTGTCGGACACTGCATTTCACATTTCTTGGGAAGGATTTACAAGTGTAATTCACTTACCTTACACAAGGTCACTGCAAACCAGTGCTGCAGCCCATCTCAGTGTCCAAGTACTAGTAGATGTTTGGAGAACTACTGTCCCAGTCAGTTCCAAACTTGCACAATACCTCAGCCAGGCCACTTATTTTTTCATGAAATAACAGGTTGCCAGGATACCACACTTTACCGCTCCATGGATAAATCTGACCATGATGGTTCTTGCACAACACCTGTCAGTAGAAGATAATATTCAGTTCTTCATGTCATAGATTCCATGTCAATGTTTCTTCAGGTCATACCTTCCAGAGCAATTTTATCTTAATACTCATCCAACATACTATACCATGTCTCCAAAGACATGGTGTCAGTGTTCAATGAAAGCTGGCTTTTGGTTACAATGTACAATTGTCAATCTTGACTTTGAACTATTGTCTGAAGCCTCTGTACCTCGTCAAGGTAGCCAGCATCACAGAGGTCCATTCACACCACAACACTACTGACAGCTGCAGTCAGAGCTGCACTCACATCACCACACTCAGCGCATACAAATCTTGCTTCCACTCACATGTACCATGTTATTAATGCTAGACATCCGACTTTTTTGAAGATTCAGTAATCAGTCACTCCATATATCGTAACTGCAGCTGTCCAACAATCTGACTGAAACATGTATGGTACAACACCATTCAAGCAACTACCACATAAACTGCTTTAACACAACACCCAAATGTGCAATATTTATATGCAACATTGTCCAATACATACCTATTTAACCATTTCTCGTAATAATTTTTCTAACTCACCAACATTCTCCGAATATCAGTTCCGTACCACACAGTATGTCACGATAATAATGCACTACACGCTGTTCTCTCCATTCTACTTTGCTATTGGAAATATATTCACTGCTACAAACACAGCTCCTCACTTTGACTATACATAGTGCCAACAATCCCCAATGCCAATAGCAACCCAATTCAGCATTGTGCCAATATCAATGTCTTCCATCAGACCAGCCTGTGACTTAGTAAATGACTTAAATTACAATACTTACAATAATTACAATAGCCTCCAAGTTTTACTATTGGGCAAACCAAAACAGGTTACATATACTGAGGTACTTAACACTGCACAGCCCTGTTTCTTCAACTTGCCAAGTACACCTGTACTGTACAAAACTTGTGAAAAGCTGAATGTCAAAGTGAAAAGGATAATACATCACCTGCATCAAAATGTATTACTTTTATTTACATTTGTTTACTAGGAAAACAAGACTGGACACCACACAAATATTTAAGTACAGACATGGTAATAAAGTAATAAAATTGATATAAATGCAAGTTAACAATGCAGGCAAAGCCACAGACATTTTAGTGAGCTATACATTCATATATACATAGGAGCATTGGTTACATCTCCGATGGCACATAACAAAATATTTCTATAATAGGAACAGTCAGCACCAATGAATCTGTACACTGAGCCAGATATAAAGCACTGCTGGCTGCAATGGAGGAAGCCAGTGCAGAGACTAGGAGGAAATAGTACGTAAAGTTTAGCAGTGATACCAGATACAGAGTGGGTAGTACAGATGGAAATACATGGTGGGGGTAGATGCATGGGGTGACTTATGGAATGTTAAAAATACACAGTACTGGTGACTGAAAGGAGATCTTAGGGAATGTTAAAAATACACAGTACTGGCATCGGTAGCAGATCAAAGATAGAAGTGAAACTTGGAGGGTCTGTACATGGCTGTGGGGGGCTAGATAGAAGGTTAGCCACCACACAACACGGCACTTAATCCGACTCCGCCACAACCACTTGTAATGTAATGATGTGCATTAAGTCATTTTTACGCGTGAATTGGTTTAAGTCTTACTCACCTGCATTATATCAATACCAGGCCACAAGCATAGATTCCCGTTATCACAGAAAGTCACTAATACGGTTACTCACCTGTATTATATTAATACCCAGTCTTCAGGCCGCAAGCATAGATTTCCATTATCACAGAAAGTCATTAATATGGTTACTCACCTGTATTAAATTAATACCCAGTCTTCAGGCCGCAAGCATAGATTTCCGTTATCACAGAAAGTCAGTAATACGGTTACTCACCTGTATTATATTAATAACCAGTCTTCAGGCCGCAAGCATAGATTCCTGTTATCACCGAAAGTCATTAATACAGTTACTCACCTGTATTATATTAATACCCAGTATTCAGGCCGCAAGCATAGACTTCCGTTATCAAAGTCATTAATACTTTTCACATGTACTCTTCATAAATTGGCTCCTCATGAACCGGCACACATTACCTACAGTGCACTGTCAACATGCTCACCCAAATAAACATTACACTCCAAAAACAATGTCATCAGCAACACCATGTCACAAATGTGACCAAGTACAAGAAGTCCTAGAAATTAATCAGTTAATGTAAAACCTTCTTATTCAGCCACACCAGATTCCAACTAAACACTACTACTTGCATAATAAACGGTGAATTACTTTCACATATCACCATTCATTGATTACTTAAAACACCACAGATTTACATTATACCCAGACATGCTTGACACAACTATACGATACAAATCAAAATCCAGTTATTAAACTGGAAGACAGCAACACATCTCCGCGAATCCAGTATGTAAACCGCTACAACATTCAGCATCACTGTTTAGTCCACACACAGCATATACTACAGACATACGTAAGCACCACACAGAGCATATACTAGCAACATACATAAGCACCAGAGTAAACTGCAGGACTTGCTACTGTAAAAGATCGCCTTGCTTTTTCAATTACTTTTTCCAAATCTAGAAATGTGTTTTGCAATCACCCATGTCTTCTCTGGTCGCTCACATCTAGCTATATTCTTTGGCAAAGTTGGTACCAACATGGGTGAAACTTCTAAAATGCCTCTTTTGGCTCGTACCACTTCTAACATGAGGTCATAAATGTAGTCGAACTTTCGCTTCTCAAAGATTGGTTTCGCCACCCATTCCTGTTTGGCCTTTGGGTACACCACTCTGTATCAAAGCTCTCCTTTAGAAGATGACGTGGTGGTAGGGCATTGGACAACAGCTTGTTCCAGGTTGTGGTTCTCATTATGGTCAAGGATGGCAAGTATGATTCTTGCTTTCATTCCGGGAAAGCTGAAGTGCTCAAATTTGGGGCAGTACCGGCATAGTAATGCATGGAACACTTCGAGGTTTCCAGTGTGGCAGAACTTCGTGATGTGCTTCAGATCTTTAAGAAATGCAGGGTTTGTAACAATCTTCCTTAATGAGCTGTGACACGCATCATCTTCTTCGAGCCACTTCTTCTCATCTCCATCTATCACTGGCATCGCGTGACCGCAACAGGAAACCTTCTTTGCACCACTCCAGCTGTGACGGTCTGTAACATGGTAGAGCAGAGACAACCATTTTTCCTCAAGGACAACTTCATCTCCTTCACATGTTTCCGAACACCACCACAGATGATTGGAAATGCTATGGCACCACTGCAGTAATTCACGTCTACCTTGCCTTTTTCCTGCTTCACATACTTTCTTTCTCAGGCTTTTCGACATATGCCACACATCAAACTGATGTTCAATCGCTGGAAATTCCTTCTGCATCAAGAATCTAATCCCACGATGTCTGTCAGTTGCCACCAGTCGTACCTTTAGATTTTTATCCAGCAAATTAGTCATACATTTCTTGAAAGCTTTCTTCTCCAGTACTACCGATGCAATTCCTGTGGTAACCTGCTCCAGGTCAAAATCGATGATCTTTCCTGAATCCAAGTCCATCATACTATAGCAGCAATACTTTGCTGAGTATCCAGGACTGTCGCATCGCCCATCTCCAGCTAGCCTGATTTCCTTGCCCTTTGCATCTTCCAGCAGCCGCCTCTGATGCTCAGTCCAGGTATATTGCAACACTGGAAACAAGTACTCTCGTTGAATTGAATAGAAGGTTGTCTCACTTATAAATTTCAGTCCTACATATGCACAGAATCGTACAATATGGGCATATGTACTTCCACTGAAAAGTATAGACGATGCAAGCAGTAGATTTCCAGCTGGCATTCGACCTATTACTGGTTGACTTTGCCACTCCAAAACCTCATGTCCACTAATGCAAGACACCCTCACAAATACACAGGAACCCATCTTCAATCTTTTTTCCATTTCCACTGCTGGTGTTTTGCATTGGGGACATGTCAGTTTCAAGAGTAAAGAATCAAGGCACGATTCGAATACAATGAACTTGGGCTCGCTTATCATTTTTTCATCTTCGTCCAGTTCTTCAATTGTGTCTTCCATCTCAGAGGTTGACATGCTGTCAGAAGGGTAGCACCAGTCTGGATCCTTCTCATTGTCATCACTTCCACAGTGTGAAAATGAGGATTCACTAATCATGCTTGTCTGAAGAAGTTCTGCTGGAAGCTTCACTGGGGTACTGCAAGCCTTTATCTGTAGAGGTGTATATGTACAGGATCTACTTGTGGATGCCTCACTAACGCAATTAGCCTCCTGCTGAAGATCTTCAGTCACTCTCCTGCTACATGTTCCCAATTCTGTACAACTGTTAACTTCAAGTCCCGGTTCACACCTTTCCGTCTGAACAACTTTGGACTTTTTGACATACGTGTGGTCCGTCAATGGTGACACTGCAACCTCTGGAAACTGTACAGCTGCATCAATCATCTTACAAGTTCGGCTTACCCGATCATCTAACTTGGCTTGCACTCCGACACTACAACCTTTTCTTCCAAACTTTTTTTTTGTTTGACATGCCACCGTCTTCATACTACAAGTCTGAATTTCCATTGTGTATACCTCGATATCTTGCACCACCTCTTCTTCCAATTCTGCTGCTTGCACCTGCAATAGCATTGACATTAATAAGGTCATAGTCATAGAAGGTACTCTGTCAACACCTTAAATAACAGTGGAAGAGTATATCCACCGCAATGGCTGCTTTTCAATTGATGAAATTATACACATGGCAATCAATTTTCAGACATTAAACCAAATTGCCAAATTTTTTGGCGTTCTGAGCAGGTGCCTCCCTTCAGAAAACTTTGTTTTTACATTTCACATTCCTATGTACATCTTTCAGTATGCTACGTAAGTTTGCTGTGAACTAGTGCAGTAATTTCCCCCTTAGTAAAAAAGCATTAATAAAAATCTTCTCCTTAAATCGACTGTTTACAATGAATTGTTCGTTAGATACAAACGTGAATCTGCATAACACCATTTACACATGGATGACAGCGACATGCTGTGTCATCAACTCAAACCAGTTTTTCCTGAATCCAGGATTGCGTATCAATGACAGCCTACAAGCCTGTCAACACTTCACCATCTTTTGTGAAGAGCAGAGACATTCTTCCATGTCTACTGGACAACAGCAGTTCTCATATTGCCTATAGAAATGAAGCTTACTGTGACATACATAAGCGTAGCAGTATAGCAAAGAAATGCTTGTCTAGTCTGTTTTCTGCACGTATGGATGCCTGCTTACCTGCACGGGTTCTGCACAGGCCGGACGTTCTTCTGGTTGCTCTTCATCATTCTGCTGTACTAACTCAGCTGCTGGTTCACTTCGCTTACGTTTTGCTGTACGTTTTGCTGCACTGTCAGTCTGTCAGAGACAACACAGTCTAACCTCAACCACTCATCACAATTGAAAGGTGACCAAAATCACAGCATGATAGTCAAAAATAATCGAATGCAGCAAATACTTACCTTTCGGTCTCGCGACAGTTGTTCAGTCACAATCGCCGGCAATGTGGGCTGTGTGGTAGTTAGTAATTCATCAATAAGCTTCAATGGTCACAAAATTAATAGTTATAATACCCATTACGATGTCCACAGCACTTACTGGACAGATTTGCAACTAAACAAATAAGCAAATATTTGAAGATTACTTACATTTCTGTGTTGTTTGCACCGAAGGCGACGTATTGTTGATGTCCGTGGATTTTTCGTGCAGAAACCGAATAGTGTAGGCACCGCATTACTAATTAGTCTCCTAATTGGACGTCGTGGCTTCATGCCCTCTGGAAGTAACTGATGCATGAAATTCAGTTCAAACTGGCTCTCTTCAAAATGGTTTGAACACAGGAAATGCCATGGCTTTACACTGGTTACCTCAGCTTTGACAAATTGACTTACATTACCGACATCTCTGCCACAGTTAACCACCCATTGGGTACACTGTTTAATATCACGTGGAAACCGATGGAATGATACACCGGGAGGCAGACAGTCTCGGGAAATACGGCAACCATATGCAAAGCACTGAGGCATGGCTGTTGTACACCTACAAGATAGAAAAATACATTGTGAACTGGACTGAATTGTCCCAGCATGTTGCAATTCATGACTCATTAGAAAATGAGTGACATTATCAGTATACTGGCATTCTAACTTCCGCAAAGTTAAGCACCATAGCTAATCTATTTCTCTATTAAAAAGCTAGCAAAAGAAAAGTAATTCATTACTCAGTGACACCAAATAGGCAAATGCCATGTATGGTGTGAATCCATCCATTGATTGACAGCAATATCCCACAGTCCATCCAGCAGTGCTGAGCAAGACATCATATCCGCTAAAATGCACGCAATTACTCAGAGCAACCACCCACCCACCATAACCGCAGTACCGTTGCATCTCTAAATGGCCTTAGTGTGAGTCGCCATTCAGACCATATACAAATCAAAGCACTTCTGTTAGCAAAATAAACTACAGTTACTCTGCAATGCATCCATATTAACATGCGACATTGATTGCCTTTGTCAGTACCATACTGAAAACCATACTCCAACTATGTAATTTATTGCTTTTGCAGGACTCACGCAAACCAAGAAAGCTCTCAGGAAATTGTACCGTATATCCACTTCAGGATGATTACTGTAACATCTCAGCTGAACATACTGTGACCTACCATGAAAAATGAATTTTACAAATAAGTTAAATGCAATCAGTGAAAACTGCACAATAGCGGCAAGAGGTTGCATTGCCTAACCTCCCTTTATCCAGTACACATACATATTCCCAATAGCTCTGCTGTTACAGTGGCATCATGGTAGAATCCACAGCTACGTACGAAAATGAATTATACCACTGAGAGGTATTTGTAGTTTAGTGGACATATGAATCAACCAACTTTCTGCATTACTGGCAAGACGCTACAGTTGTCTACATGAGTTGATCCGAAATGAAAATCTAATTGTTTTATGAAGACGTTGTTGGCTCAGCAATGATCACAGACACATCTCAATCTTATGAATCAAACACTTTATTGCTCTCCATTACAGTGCACATTCAGGAGTGTTACAATAATGTATAGCAGCATTCCTTTTCATATAATCATTACAGCAGAATATACACACTTAGATGAACAGAAGTCCATATCAATGCTCAGAGTAAATCCATAGTCCTTCAAAAGGTTGAAACCCAGTGTAACAGTCATCTTCTTCAGCTGGAAATTCAGTTCTTATTCATGCTACAACACACGCGGGAAGTATCATGCGATTTTCGAATCCAAGTTTGCGATTGTTCTGCACCCACAAGACATACGCTCTGTAGGCAAACAGGCGGTACAACCTGAAATAAAACAAATTTCAGTAAGTTGCACCATTTCATAAGCACTCATCAACATTTGTCCAGATATGCTTCTGAGCCTTCAGCAACTGCGATGGATTGGCTATGTGCATACACGTCAAGCAGCAATTATTTCACCAATGGTAGTCAAGTTGCATGCAAGACTAACCACTTGCACATAAGAGGCCACATGCAAACTGTATAGATATAATGCTTTTAATGAATTGTTGCCAACTATGCCCTACCTTTACACATTACAATATGCAGCACAAGCAGCCAGTCAGTCCCACTTGGGCATCAGTGTAATCATTGAAACATTTACCTGTTTGTCCACTGTGTGCGTCGGTATCTTCCTCTAAGCATACAGTGATACCTATATAGTAGCTCTAGAACATGTGGTAATAAGCAAGCAGTCTCAAATTGGGGGTGGAAGGTGATGCATGTGGTACTTTCTGATCCCGAGTTTAGTTGTCTCCATTTTTCGATCGCGCGTGGTGATGACACACAACAGTGACATTCACGTTCCGTGGTCATAATTGTGCAGTGGCCACAGAAGCACCACTGCATATCCTCTAGACTATAGCCTTCAGGCTGTACTGTTGGCTCTTCACTGTCATTGCTACTGCTCATACGCCGTTTCCTCCTAGGCTCTCCTGGGTGATAGGTCGGCTCAAATTGATAACCCTGTCTTGAACTGTGACCTTGAAATGCCATGTCAACAGCAACACTAAAAAAGAAGGGATAACACCAGGGACAACTGGATCAATCAAAGACTAGATTATTCTTCGGCATATACTCATTTACATTTGTAAAAAGTAAATCCCAAATACAAGGATTACAGATATATTGAAGCCATTGATGTACTGGGCAGTTAACCAATGTCCAAGTAGATCAGGCATGTACCGGAGAAATTGGTATTGGCTACTGTGCCCAGAAAACATGTGCATTGCGAAATGTAAAAGGCTACTTCATTATCTTTACTTTCATGTGTCCAGTTCAGATGTATGGGTTAATTACATGCCCCAAGAGCAGTGAAAGTGTGGAAATATGATTTGAAAGCAACAGGCAAAGCCCAATAAAAAAGTGAATGTCTAAATATATATGAATGTTCAAAGCCTGCAAGAAATCAAAGTGGATTACTTCCACTCAAGAATGGATACAAAAGGCGCAGCACATTGATAACTTACAAAATTTTTGTTTCAAAAATAGGCCAAAACTGAAGGACACAGTATTGAAGTGGCATGCTAAAAACCACAACATGTGACAGGCTGTGTAACTGTCATACTCAAAGCTGTTGTGTTCCAAGTTGAGTTATTGAACCCATGAGACCAGGACTACAATCAATAACAGCTATCGCAACTGGAAGGGTCAACATGCGCACATGTACTGAGGGAGCACATTGAAAATGACATTGTGCCTTTGTAAATGCCAATTACAAAAAAACACATTATCTATGCTGGGTAACCATCGGTTTCAGACACAGCGTAATCTATTTGAAAATAATGTCATGCAGACAGTATTTCTGAACATCTATAGAAATTACTGTTGTGTAGGAACAGCACTGCAACCCACAGACCACAAGGTACACTAAGTTAGTTACTTAAGGAACTTTACACAGCCCTTCCACCCCAATCCATCCACACACTTGCACCCATCACTACCAACCATCATCCATAATATTAGAACCCCCCCCCAAGTGTACCACCACAGACAACCCTTGTTTTTAATAGTTACAATAACTTGCTTCAAACAAATAATCATAGGCATCTGCTAAGCAATGCAAATCAGTCCCACAGACAAAACAGTTATGAGTAAATGTACTCTAGCCTTGATACTGACATAGATTGAAACACGTTCTTATAAAATGCATATGGACACTTTCGGATACACGTTAATATATGGACTAATGTCACATTGGCTCCTTGCATAGTCCAAAACAATTGTACAAACATTAATGTGTTGTGTGATGCACATTCCCCATTGTATCATACAGCACACGTAGAGATTGTTTAAAATTGACATTGAAAATAGTTTCTGTAAGCAATGACAATGCAGCACCATTATTGAAAAAACTGCCCAATTATGCATATTTTCCAGATACAAAGGAGACTCACACTTTGTCGATACAATTCTATTGAAACAGTAAATAAGCACAATCTCAACAACAGTGAAATGTATCAAAACAATTACACGAGCCATCTGTAACCGATTAACAGGTAGGAGCTAGCAAATTTATATTTAAAATATTCAGCTGCAAATAAAGTGCTTGTTGTCCTGGCACACATTGCCTATGATACAAAGACATGTGGAATTTATGGAAAACGAACAACCGCTTCATACTAACTGCACATTTTGCAAAGGACCAATGCTCCCTTGACTGCACCATCCTCCCACTACGATGAACCACTCAATCAATATACAAAAAAATTTGTAAACTAATAGAGATATCTGTGAGCCAATAACTGTATATGTCACAGTTTCAGTGGCAGGATGAATGCCAGCTGCCCTCGAAGACATTGTCTATCTTCCAGAGAGAAGTATATAAGCGATATAAGCGAGTAGTATTGCAAACGGGAATGGATGGCATAAAATAACAATAATTACATAGCTTCTCCACAATGACAGTCTGAGGAATGCAGCATCCTCCCACAAGTACCACAAAGTACAGTTTCAGTTTTCCCAAACATACCATAACAGTAGAAAGCACGAGTATATGAATAAAGAAAATCATTGTGTTGTGCTACTAGCAGTGCTAGCAAACTTGGCATAATAAGAACTAAGACTTTTCCCTCACTCTCATGAAGACAGCCTTGTACCAATACTGCACTCAAGTCTGTAACTAAACATTCATCTAAATAAGGAAATACTCAGATTTTTCACAACTAGAATGTTACAGCTGACACTAACAAACATTGCAAGGATAGAGGAAGGCCAGAGAGAAATGTCATAATTTGAAGTGGTCAAAGCCTTTGTAAAAAGTGTAAAACATCCTGTGACACTTTAGTTGGAATATGTAGATGCAATGATGTTAGGTTGATGCAATGATGTTAAGTTGTCTATCTCGCCTTCATTCTTGCTGGATGGTTTTGGAGCCGATCCTCGGCTCCGACTCGGCCAATACTAAAGCTCGAGAGCTAATTCTACCGGCTCGAGGCTCCCCCATATCCCACAATGCTAGGCGGTAACTCCCCAGATCTCCTTTGCCGCTTAGCTGACGAGGTGCTTTTCCAACCGGCTCTGCAGGTTAGTTAATTTTCTAAAGTTCTAGTCAAACTTAGACCCCCTTTAAAGTAGTTTTTCTATAGTAATTTAGTTACTTAGTTTGTTAGCACTCCCTTACAAATATCTTCCCTTTCCTTAAATTTTTTCCAAGGGTTTTTCCCTTAGGCCTCTTCCCACCCCTCCTAGTAGTCTGAGTGAGTGTGTTTTCTGTCAGGATCTTTGTTAATTAAGTTAATTTAATTTAATTTGTAGTGTAATCTGTGTGTTTGTGTGAGTGATTGCACTGGTGTTGTCACTTCAGATAATGTCTAAAGAATCGAAGGTCTCAGGTTTTAAGAAGTGTGACTCGTGCTGTCAGAAGATGTCTGACAGACTGTCACACTTCTTGCGTGCATTTCCTGGGACATTTACACCTGCAGGACTCTTGTGCCGTCTGTCACGGGTTCAAGGAGGTCATTACATCCCTGTATTCTTCCTTTACAAGTGCAATTATTGAGCGCAGCACCCCTTTTGGCACGTGCCTCAGCAAAACCACATGCCAAAAGAAAGAGTACAACCATTTATAACAAAAAAGTCAAAGGACTAACTTCACTTAGTTATCCAAACAGACTAAAAAGCTTCTTGCTTTCCTCTGTCTCTCACTGGCCCCTATAAATTTCATCACTGGCTTGCTTTCCAGGCTAAGAAAGATCCTGCCTTAAGAGACTTTCTCCACATCAGAAATACTGGTTATATTTAATAGACTCACCACAAAGACCACAGCCTTCACTGCAACATAAAAAAGCCACTTTGTATGGACAGGTTCTTGACAAAAACTTTCAACTTCTGTAAAAAGCTCCTCTCATTATCAAACAATGTAGTTTGACAGTACAACTGGATGGATAGCCATGAGTATACTCCTTAAGTAAGCAGCATAGCCTTCATCAAACAGGAAGGAAAATCCACATACTAAACTTTCCCAGCTGGATGGCTAAGATCTAATATTGGTTACTCAAATCTACTTGTCTAAGAAGAGGGGCCTATTTAACTACGAATTCCATTTGCAAAAATATATTCACTATACATATTAAATCTCTCCCTCTTACACACACACACACACACACACACACACAGAAAAGGAGCCCCTACTTGTAAAATAGGCAACCTCAGTAATCACATGACACAGTCTCACTGATTGAAACTTTCTGGAAGTCAAAATATCTGAAAAAAATACATAATAGAGATGGATTTATCCATGCAATTTCCCACCACCAAAATGACCATCAATAAAACAAACTGATCAGCAAAAATTAAATTAAGCAATCTATAAACTCTCTAAGATCATACTATGTACTGGAGTAAACATATAACTTCCCTCCAATCTAAAGTCATTTGACATTCAGACATTTTAATTTGTGCTGAAGTTATTCACAGACTGACCGTTTACTAAGATGTAATGCTGACCATTGCTTTTGAAAAAAAAACAAATTCCCACACTCTGTCAATAGCTCAAAAGTGAAGAAAGGATTACTTTATTATGTATTTATTTAAATTTGGAAAACCTTGTTTTAACTGTTAAATTGATCACACACCCAGAAACACAGAAAAGTTATTGTGATAAGTAAACCACAGACTGCTGCAAGAAATCAGTCACAGCACACTATGCTTACGTCCAAACCAATGAAGCATACCTCATTAGTTTAGCTTAGTTAGTTAGCTCATTAGTTTACATTAGTAGCGTAATAAGAAAGCTATTTGCAAGGTTACATGGCAGTTTATATTGGAAATAAGTGGAGATATTAAAAACGCTCTGTTTCTCATAATTATGCTGAAAAGTCTTCCAAGGTAAATACAACCTTCTGATTTAGCATGGAACCATACCTCTCAACCTTAGAGCAAGAATTCTGGACAAAGCGAAAAATAATATTGGGACACAGGCCCAAAAATAGTTATGCATCAGACACCATTGAAACAAGTGTAGCTGCAAACATTATACATCACGTATAATGTTTCTATCCCATTATTGTCAGTTAAGCATTATATGGCTAATTCAATCCTGCCTTCTTTTACAACAAAGAAAACCATACTTTGAAATGACAAATTCATTCAAAATAATAAAACACATTGGCTCCACATCATGCAACTTCCTACCTGCAAACAACCACAGAGCTTTCACTGAAACTAGGTCTGCTTACTTCCACATAATGACACCTCTCCCTAATTAAGTCTAATGGTATACAATATACCAGGATCTGGACTATCTTAAAAAAATTAAATTATGGCCTGTAATTTGCAAGTGCATTTTGTTTAAACTACATTTCAAAGCCCGCTTGCTCAGAGCTTCAACTGAGTTTTTATTTTGCATTTTAATGCCTTTGAAAGTACGTTTTTTTTTTTTTTAACAATTCACCTCTCTCCTTGAGACTGCTCCGACTGGCCAGCTTCATGTGTGCAGTACAATCAAAGCTGTGGGGGGGGGGCATAATGGTTAAGGTGTTTACCTTAGAGACACAAGGTACAGGGTTTGATTCTCGCATAGGGTAATTGGCTAGGTTTAAAATGGCCCACAAGGGTAGTTAGCCTAGTACTAATCTATGAACCTATGAACCTGTGTGTGCTATAATTGCAGTTAAGTGTGAATGTACCATTCACTGGCAAAACAAAGACAAGTTTTTGCACTGATATGAGTTGTGCTGACACACTGACCTGTAGGTGAGCAAGAAAGTGCACTGCTTTATAACCTAGACCTTCTATGCTTTAAATTTTAAGCAAGTACAAGGTTACACCATATCAGACAGGAGGCCCCGTGGACTATGATATTTGCAGATGACATTATGATCTGTAGTGAGAGTAGGGACCAGGTTGAGGAGACCCTGGAGAGTTGGAGATATGCTCTAGAGAGGAGAAGAATGAAGGTCATCAGGACTAAGACAGAATATATATGAATGAGAGGGAAGATAGAGGAATGGTGAGGATGCAGGGAGTACAGTTGGCAAAGGTGGATGAGTTTAAATACTTGGGATCAGCAGTTCGGAGTAATGGTGACTGTGGAAGAGAGGCAAATAAGAGAGTGCAGGCAGGGTGGAATGGATGGAGAAGAATGTCCGGAGTGATTTGTGACAGATAGGTACCTGTAAGAGTGAAAGACAAGTTCTACAAGAGGGTAGTGAGACCAGCTATGTTGTATGGGTTGGAGACAGTGGCACTGACAAAAAGGCAGGAGACAGAGCTGGATGTGGCAGAGTTAAAGATGTTAAGATTTGCACTGGGTGTGACAAGGATGGACAGGATTAGACATCAGTATATTAGAGGGTCAGCTCAGGTTGGATGGTTTGGAGACAAAGTCAGAGAGGCGAGTTATTGCATTGGTTTGGACATGTGCTGAGGAGGGATGCTGGGTATATTGGGAAAAGGATGCGAAGGATGGAGCTGCCAGGTAAGAGGAAAAGAGGAAGGCCTACGATGAGGTTTATGGATGTGGTGAGAGAGGACATGCAGGTGGTTGGTGTGACAAAGCAAGATGCAGAGGACAGGAAGTAATATAAACAGATGATCCGCTGTGGCGATCCCTAAAGGGAAAAGCCGAAAGAGAAGAAGACAAGGTTACACAGCATCATCTCTCTCATATCTTAGAGAGAGAATTTGGACAAAGCCTAAAATAATGCGGGACAAAGGCACCAAAACAGGGACACATTTTAAATATTGCACTTATAAACTTAAAAAGTTGTTAGAATAGCAGGATGTGTGTTACTGTGCATTTTCTGAAGGATATAAAGTCTCAAATGCAAATGCATATAATTTAGTGACTTCAGTCTGCAGTAATTTGCCAGAAAATCACAGATTTTACAAGGAACAGACCAAAAATACGAGGCAAAAATTTGGACATTCTGCGAAAATGTGGAAAGTTGAGAAACATGCACAACATATTGAAGGTAAAACCGAAAAATTTCTCAGTTGTCAAGATCTGCAATAAACATCCTACAAGTAGTTTTTAAGTCTCAATAAATTAGTCTGACTGCAAACCTTCTGTAGCCTGAAGTACTACTTCTACTACACTTCTGTTAATATTGAATTCATACTCTATGTATCTCAATATACTAGCCGCTTCTGACCTGCATTTCTGAGTGCAACTGTTTCTCTTTAATCTGCTGCACCTGTATTTTAGGCATTTCTGTATACGCCGTTTTTATACTGTATTAAAAATGCCATCTGGTAAATATTCAGCTTCAGCAGTTCATCTGTTCTCCTTTGTGCCTTTTTATCTTTAGCATTCTTCTACTTACAGTGTTATGTCATAACTATGTCTTCCAAGTGAATTTTGTCTTGTTCTCCTGGGAGTAATCACTTCAACTATTTCTATTTTATATTCCTAAACAACCTTCTCAGCCACTAACTAGGAAATAACTGCAACTAAAGATGCAGACATTTAAAAATGATACCTCAGTACCTGAAAGTTAAAACAAGAGAAGTGTTTTCTAAACTGTAATAAATGTGGTCTGCTTAGACTGCAGTACTGATTCTTAAATCACACCTTTACATATTTAAGCCACTGGAATTGCAGTAAATAGTTTTCAAGCATCATTCCATTACTAATTAATCAAGAAGGTGTGAGTCACAAGCAAATTACAGTCTTCTACAGATTTCTTATTTAAGCTGAACCAAAGTAGTCCTTAGAAATACATTAATTAAAAAGGTCTATTCATACAATTTATTAACTGAGGTACAGCACTGATCCCTTTGGACCAATTTCAGTCTCAGCCCAGAATATCAACACATCATTTGGAAAAAATAAAAAATGTTTTAGTGTGCACTTTTGTTGCATAAATTAAAGGCACAGTTAATATACAATAGAAACATTTAAAAAGGTAGTCAACAGAAACCACTATGTACAATATTTATATCAGTTAAAGTACTGACATGTTAGTAGTTGGAGGAGATATGTCAGTGAACATGAAAAGCAGTGCGTGTCATTACAAAGATGAGGTTATGTTACTGAAGCAGAACATTTACAAGCAGCTTGTGCTATGAAATGTTCTTCAAGTTGGGCCCAAAAGGAGGAGGAGTTAGAGAGGTCTTTAAGATATCTGGGAAGATTCTACCAGAGCTTGGGTCCAAGAGTAGAAAGGCAGTGGTTAAGGCACTACCATCTGTTTTTACTTGCTTGCAAAAGAGACCCTGAGTGGCTATAAGATCTTAAGTTATACAATGGAGGCTGTTAAGTAAGAGACAGAAAACCGAAGGGTAGGAGTTTTCTTTCAGGAGGGGAAAGTTGGGAGTCAAGGAGTAGACTGGCTCACTGCTGAACTGGCAGTCTAGTTGGCTTTGTCTAGTGTAAGATAGTGGTGTTTGTACTTTAGGGAAAGGGTAATGAAGCAGCAGATAGAGTTGGAGATTGTCTGGATAGTGGTAAGAGTTTCTTTTGGATGCATACACTACTGGTAGTAGGCAGTACGCAAGTTGGGCTAGAAGAATTCCTTTGTCAATAGCATTTCTTGTTGGATGGAAGTGGAAAAAGGAGATTTTGTTGGCCCAAAAGAGTAGGAGTTTATCTTTTTCTGTGTGTTTTTGAGAGAGATGATGGTGGAAGTTAAGTGAGGGATCAAGTCAGACTCTTAGGCATCTGAAGGTGTTAACCTACTCAATGACATTCTTAAGGTGGTCAGGAATAAAAACTAAGTTGGAGTCCTTTTGTTTTCTAGTGGTGTTTTTGGGAAGTAATAGTTTTTATGTTATTGAGCCAGTTAATGGGGAGAGGAAATGACCAAACTAGAAGGAAAAATGAGTTGAGCTCTGGGTGATTTGGTTTGTCCTGCAAGATTAGCCCAACAAACTCATTAACACACAGGTTCATAGGTTGGTACTAGGCTATCGGCCCTAGGGCCTATACAAGCCTAGCCATAACAATTCCCTGGCTATTTCTTCCCAGAATATTTACTAGTGCTCTGTGACATCACTCAACCAATTGTTCCAAATACCAGGAAACTAAAGAGATTTATAATAACAAAGATCCTACTGTAAGACATTCCTTGATTATAGGACTAACCAATTTGCTAGCAAGGACAATGAAGAATTAAGTAAATTTTTAGTCTCTAAGGCTGTAACTTAAAGCATATTGAGAAGGCTATTTAGAAGTTAACTACTACTAGGCAGCACATACAATTTGATCATTAACACATCATGGCACAGATAAATGATCTTGATTGGCTTACAGTAGCACAAATGAAAGATATGAATTCATATTATACAGCTAACAAAAGACAATTATACAGCTGACAAAAGACAACAGTTTTAGGAAGCTTTTGTGGACCATCCATCCATTAGCCATTAGCTTCACTTTTTAATAAGAATATTTTATAATAGCTAGCTTGGGTGCCATTACTATTCCAACTGGCACCAAATTGTGAAACTATAAGAAAAAAATGAGAGAGACCCATGTTCTTTGCAGGAGATGTTTATCATTTCAGCCACACAGGTAACAAAATCCTAATTTCCAGGTTTACAAAAAACCTTTGCTAAATCCCACCACTCAGTTACTACTAACACAAGTACTAACAGTTCTTTTAAAAGTATACTGTAGAGGATAAGATGCTGCAAAACAAATCCTCCAGTTAAATTCTTACTAATTTCAAAAATGTTGATTTAGTACGAGTAAGTAACTAAAATGTGGTTTAACTATAATATGAGAGCTACTGCTGGAAAGAACTAAAAGTGTGCCACTCTAGTGGTGTAGAGGGATAAAGCCATGACTATGGCGCAGCCGACCCGGGTTTGATTTGCGACTGAGGCGAGTGAAGCAGCAGAGGGAAGGATGGGTATTACCATCTCAGGAAGGGAGGGAGACTGGGTCCTGTGGGTGTCTCCTCTAATGATCCCTGACAGAAGGCAGGAACATTGCGTTAGGAGTTGTGGTCCAAAGGGGGGGGGGTGGAGACATGGCTGAGCTGCCACTGATGCAGGCTGATACACTGTACATCTCAATTGCACTCTTCCCCTTTGGACATTACCACAGGGATCCGTGGGGGGGTGGGAGAGGGGGAACAGGGTAGGTCATAAAATATGAGCACCCTCGTCCCCAGCTTGATGTAGAACCCCTGCTGAAAAACTTGGGCAATGGACCAGGGGTCGATGAAGTGCCAGTAGAGCCAGTGAAGGACATGGGGCACAAGGACAGCTGTCAAAGTGAGCGAAAGAGAGAAAAAAAAAAAAGAGGGAAAAAAAGGCTACATAAACATAACAACAGAAATGTGTGGTTACAATAAAGATATTATTTGTTCATCAGTAATGTTGAATAGTCAAGATTCAGAAGTAAGAGCAGTTAGGTTTTTGTTTAAAACAACCGGCCACTTCAACTGTGGTCTTTTATCTGGTACATGCTAACCTGCTGAGGACAATGAAAGCTTGGTCATTCCCTGAAGTACTACAATGACCAGTTTATTGTCCTTCTCCATGGGCAACCTAAATTTTCCAAATATAAACTAGCACTAGTAAACATCCACCATAAACTCTGAAAATAAACTTCTAAAATGGCAATAGCTTACTTAAGCAAAAAGAAATAAGCTGCCCCAAAACTGTGCAACTCAGAGCTGGCTATACTTGAGTGTGTGTGTGTGTGTTAAGAGCTTGCTAAAACATAAGTGAAAAACATTATGTTTGCTCTAAATTGTTCCTTTTCATTTAAGCAAGTTTTCAGTTTAGCAGTCTGTTAAGTTCACCTCTAGTACACACCAAGATGCTAACGGTGTCAGGCCACATATTATTGCTACCATTTCCATACAGGGTGAACATATCTTGAATATGAACTAATGTTCAGAAAATGAGCAGCTTTAAAATTAAAACGAGCCCCTGAATTCATTGGGCTCTTTGGATCATATGTGCATTCTAGGCAAACTAGCTCTGTCCATACCATTTAGAGAAAATTCTAGGTGGTCAATTATGACATTATAAACTCTGACACAGAAAACATTGCAGCATACACCGAGCTGTTTCATACCACATCACAAATTATAGCCGCTTAATTGTCAAACATGTCATAACTGTTGATACCCTTTACAAAAAAACAGCAAAGCCATGTTGGTACAGCCTATACTCTGGAATGGAAAGGTGAGGACACACCACTTATTGCAATACAAGGAGTCATGACAGGTCAAGGTAGTGACATTTTCTTCCCTGTTGAGCCTCCCACTTCCTGATGCTGCTGATCTGTAAATCTCTTTTGCTCTTGTGCATCTATAATACCATGATATTGCTACAAAATAAGTAAGGTCTCTTTTTATATGATTTTTGTTTTAATTCCTCACTTAACATTTATGACAATATAGCCAATTCAGAAATTGTTGTCAGACTGTAACAGGATAGGAGTAAGAACATTAAGATATAACTATTCCATAAGTACTGAGCAAGGTATTTGTATTTGAGGCAGGTTTTGGAGCTCAGTGATGTATAGTGGAGTCTTCTGTTACTGCATTTTGTGCACTCATTTCATTTCCAGGGTTCCTAGCACTTTCTAACAGTACCTACACAGCTTACACCTTTGCCTCCTCCTTTATTATACCTCTGCAGTCCACCACAATAATACTAGTTTCTCCATCACTGATAGCCTTACAGTATTGTCTGCTGTGATGCTATGGTACTATTAGAGTGACTACAGCTAAAATGCAAGAGAAATCCGGATGGTGAGAGGAGGGTAAAAATCGCTGGGCCACTAACTCCAACATTAATGCTGCACAACTTTCAAATTTTCTATTTTCTTTTCTCTTTTAACTTAGAAGATTTAACAATGGCTTGCAAAACAAGACTATGCTACCAAACGCATTCAGGTGCATTATATGCTTCTTTACTTAATATGAATACTTCATAACTAAGCTTCCCCTTGTGTCATCTCTTCTCTTGAAAGCCTTAACGATGGTAGCATAATCTAACAAGAAAGCAAGGCATTTTTTGTGCCTTCAGTGACTGTGGTTCAAGAACAAGCCCCAGCTGCTAGCAAGTTTAGCCATAGTACACACACTTTGATACTCAAATAACGCGTCAAAAGCAATGCTCTTTTTACTGAAACTACACACAGAATTGTGACAACTAACTGATACGGACACGGCCGTACCCTTCCCCATACTACAGTTTAGCTTTATGCCAGTTTTCGTAATTAAAATCCTCAGAACGGTCACCTTCTGTACAATTACAAGCCACAATGCCACATCCTAAAGCAATAACATATTACAACACAATAACAGTGTAACGTGTGTACTGATAATATAACAAAACAGGGCGCAAGCGGATAGACAGCTTGACCACGAGGTGAATGACTAGCATGCTAGGAAGGTTACAGTCACCAGTCAGCCAGCTGTATCACTGGCCACCTGCTCGTTTTCACTCGACGTGTTTGACAATATAATAAAGAATTAAAAAAAAAAAAACGCCACCTACTCCAATAAGAAAAGATTGACGGTACTTTTGACGGTGCTGCTCCTCTCCATTCTGAAGGGTTTGTTCACTATCGCCTGCCATGCTTAACGCACAGTTGACTGTGATTCGGCAGGAGACTCCACTAGAAACTTATTTTATTATTTATTTTATTTTACATTTGTTGACCGGGCTAGTCTAGCTGGATACATGTCCTTTTTCAGTAGAGGCCCGGGGAGAAAAGCTCCAGAAGAAAAGAAGGTACATATCATATACAAGCAGAAGTAGATATTATACATAGTATAGTCAGAAGAAAAGAAGGTGCATATCATATACAAGCAAAAGTAAGTATTATACACATAAAGACATATAAACAATTGGCTATACATTCTGTTGACTACAGGTGAAAGCAAGCGTAAATATTATTCACATAAAGACATAAAAACAAATTGGCTTTAATTCCATTAAGAAACAGGTGGAGGCTTTTGTAGTTAATCTAAGAAGGTTACAATGTACTTCCTTCTGGGAAAGAGGATGATTTTAGGATGGGAAGAGGCTAGGAGGTGTTGGACGTTTGGTGTTAGTCTGGTTTAGTACAGGGGCATAGCCAGTGGGACTTTAGGAATTCTTTAAGGTGATTTTTGAATTGATTTAGAGAGGTCAAGAGTCTTAGTTTGTTTGGGAGGGAGTTCCAGAGTTTTCCAATGGAATTGGCATAGAGAGCGTCACCTCCCGAGTTGTTAGATTTAATGGTTTGCACTTGGAGGCTTTTAGATGATCTGAGGCAAGTGAGGTTGGAGTAGGGGGTAAGTATTTTGCTCAATGAGGGGGTTTTGTCTGGTTGGTTCATTATTTTAAATGCCTCAGCAAGTTGGTTGAGTTTGAGTATATTGGGCAATTCTAACCAGTCGAGTGATTTTAGGTTTAGGCAGTGGTGGGTTTGATAAGGCATTCCCGTTATAAATCTGGCTATATGGTTATAGGCTGTAGAAAGTTTATTGAGCTCACTCTTGTTGAGAAATGAGGGTATTGGGAGGCATATAGAAGGGTGGAAAGGAGATGCGTCGCGATAGTTAGTTTGGTGTGTGGGGTTAAGAAGTTCTTTATTCTATACATGGACCCGAGTTTCTTGTTTACAGACTTGATGGTCAGGCTGACATGTGTATCAAATTTTAGTTTGTGGTCAATGGTCACACCTAGTAGTTTGGTGTTGGAGACCGGTTCAATAATGGTACCATTGGTAGAAGACACTTGGAAGGTTGGGTTGTTGACATTTAGTGGTTCTTTTCCTTGGGAGGTAGTTACAGTGGGGAAAAATAATAGTAACTTGGTTTTAGTAGGATTAAGTAAGAGTTTTAATTCGGAGAACCATTTTTCTACTATAGTAAAACATTTCTGGGTTGTGGCTTGGAGTTTGGTGAGAGAGACGTCAGAGCAGATCAGGGTGGAGTCGTCTGCATATTGCATGCAGGTGGCTTTGGGTATGACTGAGTGAAGCTCATTAATAAAGACCGAGAAGAGAAGAGGACCAAGTATAGAGCCCTGGGGAACACCTATATTATTGGGGAGTACGTCCGAAAGCCTGCTTTGCCACTGAACAGCTTGTTTTCTTCCAGAGGGGTAAGCTTTAAACCAACTTATGGTTGAATTGTTAAGCTGTAGGGTTTCCAGGGTATGGAGCAGCTGCTGGTGATTGACCATATCGAAGGCTTTCGATAGGTCAAAAAAGAGAGCAGAGGATATTAATTTATTGTTGCGGTTGTTGTTGACTGAGTCAACAAAGGAGAGAAGAGCAGTGGTTGTGCTATGATGGGGACGAAAACCATGCTGGGTATTAGACAAGAGGCTGTTAAGGGTAAGGTGGTTCATGAGTTGTTTGTGAACACATCGTTCCATAATTTTGGCTAGTGGAGACAGAATTGCTATGGGTCTGTAGTTAGATGTGTCCGTGGAGGTCCCGCCTTTGTGGAGAGGGATGATATAAGAGATTTTCCATATGGAGGGAATGGTAGCTTCAGTTATGGTTCTGTTGATTAAGATTGATACGGGATATGCTATGACATCAGACGCTATTTGTAAGTATTCGGCTGGAAGTTGGTCAACTGCTAGGGTTGTTGGTTTTAGTTTTTTCAAATGTTTACGAATATAGGAGGTAGATGTTGGTTGTAGGTTAAAGGAGGGGTGGGCAGGGTCTTTAGTTAAGGTTACAGGTGAGGGAGCTGAGGTGAGCTGACTGGCTAGGGACTGAATGGTCTCAGTAAAAAAATAGTTAAAGGCATTGGCTATTATTTCTGGATTTTGTCCTATGTATTTCTCAGGGGTGGGGGTGGTAGATTTGCCTGGATGAAGGAGGTTATTAAATCCAGCCCAAAATTTCTTAGGGTTATGCTGATGTTTATCCTGCAGGTGACAAAAATATTGTTTTTTGTCTGTAGTAATGGCTGCTTTTGGTGAGTTTCGGAGCTGTTGAAACTTGGTGCGATCTAAGGGAGTTTTAGTAGCTCTCCATTTGTTCCAGATCTGGTCTCGGAGTTTAATTTTGGTTTTGGTATCTCTTGTTAGCCAAGGTGCGATGCATTCCTTAGTCCTGATTAGTCGCTTTGGAGCATGGGAGTCAAGTATCTTGAGGAATGTATCATTAAAGTATGACACACTCTCATCTAGGGGCAGAGTTTTTAGGATTGACCAATTACAAGATTTAAGTTCAGCAAGAAATTTGTCTGGAACAAATTTCTTCTTATTCCTGACCAGTCTAGTTGGGGTGGGGTTAGTAGGTGGACATTTATTTTTAATGATAAAGGTAATAAGGTGGTCACTAAGGTCATTGGGGAGGGTCCCTGTGGTATAGCTATTTGTGCCCTTATTAGTAAGAATCCAGTCAATGATACTGTCTTTTTGCTGAGCATTGCCAATTCTAGTGGGAGATAGAATATTTTGGGAGAAACCATGTAGGTTGATGGGGTGAGGATTTGTATGCTCAGAGCAGAGGAACCAGTCAATATTGACGTGTCCTAGTATGATGGTTTCTTGCGGATAGTTGTTGGCAAACCAGCTGAGAGTTAGCTCGAGGTTTTCTAAGTTCTTGCCTGGAGGTATATAAATTACTACAAGATTGATACTTTTTTGGTTGTTTAGGCATAGCTTTAGGGCAATCAGTTCTAAGTTAGAGACTTTAGGAGGTTGGAGTGGGTTCCTTATGATGTTCAGTGAGTTCTTGAACATGATAGCTATACCCTCGCCCTTTCTAGTTGTCCGATCAGCCCTAAGAATATTATATCCGGGTGGGATAATTTCTTCATCCTTAGTGCTCAGTTTTAGCCATGTTTCCGATAGGCACAGGATGTCGGGGGAATGGGTAGCTAGTAGAGCGTGTAGGTTATGCACCTTATTATTAATGCTTCTAAGATTAAGGTGGAACATAAGGAGGGAGCCAGTAGGGTTTCTGGCGGATTTCAAGGAGCTGGAGCTTGGGACAGTGTTAGGACCTGGGTTGGGGTGGATATCGCCATCTTTTATGATACATTTTTTCAGATGTTCTAGTAGTTTTTGGATCTTAAATAGTAATTTACGATCGGCTTTAGTTGTGGTTGCTTTAGGGTGGCAGAGAATAAGATGTACTATCTTGGAGCCTGTGTTATTGGTAGGGTGGGGAGAGGGAGAGATAGGATTGGAGTGATGGTTTGAGTGTAGGGAGGTGTGACTCCTGGGGAGGTGAACTCCTGAGAGGGCTTGAGTTTCATATCTGGTTAATAGATATGGAGTGAGAAGGAGAATTACTATGATGGGGATAACAGAAAAAGAGTTTTTATCCATGGTATAGTGAGAGGCTAATGGGTGTGAAGACTAGGAGAATATCCTTGATAGAATGGATGGGCAGGATTTGAGAGGGGGAGGTGATAGAGAGGAGAATAGAGAGAGGTAGATGTGGGGAGGACTAGGAGAGTAACCTTAGAATATAGAAAGTCAGAAAAGTGGGAGGGATATAGAAAGTCAAAAAAGTGGGAGGGAGAAGTGTCAGAGTGAGGGAGAGTTGTGATTGGTGGGTGGCAAGTGGGATGGACTGGGGGACTAGATAAATGTAGAGGTAGAGGGGGCGGGTGGGATAAGGGGGCAGGGTGGGACGCGGAGCGAGCCCGAGCGAAGCGGAGCGGGGATTACACCACAAGGAGTATCCCTGGGTCTTAAAGGTAACTGGTTATAGGTTTAACAGACAAATAATAGAAGTGAATGCTTGCTGTTTTACTGGACTTAAATCTTAGCAAAACAGATATTAAGCCTGATTGCTAGAGAAGGTACAGTCTGTTTCCTGCCAACGGAGCGCTTCCAGATTACACAGTTAAGCTAGGAAATATGATTTACCCTAAATTACTTTGGGTGTTACAGTTCTAATTTCAAGTTTTAGTTTCACGCTGGTCTGTGCATTCGCACATGGAGGGGGTTCTTCCGTTCAGCAATGGTAGCCTGGGTGCCACACGGTGAGCAGTTGGCTTAGGGGCTATCCTAAATTACTTTGGGTGTTACAGTTCTAATTTCAAGTTTTAGTTGCACGCTGGTCTGTGCATTCGCACATGGAGGGGGTTCTTCCATTCAGCGATGGTAGCCTGGGTGCCACGCGGTGAGCAGTTGGCTTAGGGGCTATTTGAAATACCAGCACCTCTCTGTTGTACCATACACGGCACCATACACACTCATTCCATACATTCACGCACACATTCCAATTACAGCAGTCTGTGTTTAGAACTTAAAAAAAAAACACACACACACACACACACACATGCACATTTAGCATTCACAAACACGCACACTCTGAACTAAAGTTAATCTGAAGCAGCGTCACCCGAATAAAGCACGTGGCAAGAACAGAACATAAAACTACTTAAAAATTAGCCCGAATTAAAAATAAAAAAACTCACCTTAGCAACAAGTAATACAGGAGAATACTTTGGTCCCTCAGTATAATACACTCGGCAGGATACACTTCGAAAGTAAGGGAGTTCCACATAGCGAATACGAGTATTTATTAGGATAATGGAGTGGGCTGTACGAAAAAGCTCTGACATCACTTTCTGGGCAGTTTAAAGCCTACTTTGAAAGAGCATGCTAATATGGGAGTGGTGACATCAGTTTGTGGGCAGAAACTCCCCGTAACTACTGCAAAAGTGTAGTAGTCCTGACGTCAGGATTTGAGAGACAGTTAGTCGGTTTTCAAAGGCGGGACACTTTGCTTTTAAAACGGAAGCTAAAACAGTACGGAAACGGAGGATGGCTAGGAGGAAAACAGCAGAGATAATAAATTTTAAATACATGCAGTAAAGACTTTATTTTGCTGGATGAAGTAACAGGAATGCAAAGTGAGGGCAGGCTGTGCACTACGATTAAATATCCCGCTGTTCTCCTTTAAAACAAAAAATGCCTCATTGTCCTCTTCGGCAATGAAGTTACCCTGCTAATTATAATATACATAGCACCCATTTAACTCAAGTACAGTATTGCAAGACTTGGGAACATATTTTGATAGCAATCTACACCTCAATCACTATGTATCCATAGTAGTGAGACACACATTCTACATTGCATACCTCATAAATAAGGCCATCACATTCAAGATAAGTGAGGTCATAGCTGTGCTGTACTCTGCTCTTATCAGACAACTAATTGAGTACAATGTTCCCTTCTGTTTCTACATCACCAGACACCTGCAGCAATTGGAGAAAACACAGAGGTTTGTGACTGGGAGAATCCAGGGCCTCCTAAACATGACATACATGGAAAGACTGAAAGACCTGTGTCTATACTCAGTATCATACAGGCTGCTGGGAGGTGACCTATGTCTGGCCTACAGAGCAGTCTCAGACCCTGCACTACTGGAAATGTTAGATATCTGCAAATATAATGGGACAAGAATAACTTGCACCAGGGATTTCAACCTAGCCTGTCACATAAACAGAACATGCTGGGGAGACAGATAAATCTCCTAGTGATTGCCACTCCTCTGTAATAGGCTCCTACTGCATGTGAAGCAGTGCTGTTCAATGACTCTATCCAAGGGCAACCTTGACAGCTGGATGAGTGATCATAAATTCACCCCTGAGGTGACACCTATGTCCCTCATGGACACGGCCAGTCCATGCTGATCACAAAATCATTTTTCTAACAATGACCATCTAGCAATGCTCAATAAGGGTATTTATGTTTGTAAAGGCTGCCAGCCCAGCTAGTTAGGATTTTGTAGATAATTCTGTCATTTTTAAATATTAATGTAAGCCACATGCTTGTTCTCTTAAATGTAAGAAAATTATGGTAAATGTTGAACTTCAAAAATGTAACCACGTTGCACTCTGATGGAAGAAAGCTGATAAGTGAAGCATTGTATAATTTTTTATATCAAAACTTGGAGCTGAGATGTCTGAATGAAGGAATTCTTCCTATTGTTTTGAGACCAGAGTTAATGGCTAGAATTTACATGTATAATGTATTTTATTGCTTTGGCTTCCTGACCAGCTGCAAGATCAAAAGGGTTGTTAAGCTCTGAGTTTTTGTTAGCCTGGGAAACAGAGAATAGTGATGTAATCTGAAATGAGTCAGTGGTACTGTGTTATCAAATTAAGGACAGAGAAAGAGAGAATCATGGCTTTTTTGGATTTGTCTTCAGAACTGACAACATCACCAGCACTGCCTTGCTCTATATGTAAGTTTATTTTAGAACTGTGTTTGCTCTTATATATAGATAGAAAATATGAAGTCTAGTCTAGCTGTTTTCTGTATTGATGTCAGAACTTTTCTACTGTATTATTTTAAACATTTCTCTGTGATCTCTGAACTCTTGACTAGCACTATGTAGTAAGAAGTATTGTCTTGTGTTCTTATTATTTATTATTAAATATTTTAAACCTTTCAACTGTGGCTGTTTTATGTAGAGATAATTTAAGCTCTAGAGTACATTACATGTATATAGTTGTATTGTCCAAGCGACTCCAAATAAACCTTGCTGTTCATCACACTTATCGTTTGGATAATAATATTGCACAATAATAATTGGACACCCTTTGATAAGGGCCTTAGTAGCTGATATTAGTGGTTGGTGGCAAGTGGTACTACCATATAGTCTGGGCAGAAGGGGCATAGCTGGAGAACCTTGCCAGCCTTCCCCAGGAATGTCTGTGTGTTTGTATATAACTCATATCTCAGCGTGATTGTGTGTTTGCTACTTGGGCAGGGACGAGAAGCACTGGTTGGACAGAGAGGGTGCTGGAGGTTTTAGCTTGACCACTTGGCTGAGATCTGGACCCTATAGCTGTGCCAGTGGGGAGTCTTATTGCAGATCTGGAGAGAAATGGAGAAACCAGCCCCAGACTGACTGTGATCTCTGTGTGCTCTTAAGGGAAATTGTAGTTTGCTGTGTGTGTATTTGTTATCCTTCTCAATGTAAACATCCTTCACTGGTGTTAGTGGTGAGGATTGAGGCTCCTTAATTGCTGGGCCAGTGCATGGGCATTACAAATTCATTGGTGGCACTGGTGGGATATCCACATCACATATTAATTGGTTGACACATACTAACTGGCTTGCAGTGGTGTGGATAGTGAATTCCTGTAGCTTGTGTACAGTGATCACTAAAGGTGGGCCAGATTCACGAAGGCTAGCACAGAGTCTAAGAGTAGAGTAAGACTCCATGCAGCCAACATGTCTGCCAAGCCATCCAGGAACAGCCGGCAGGGGCATGCAACAGAGCTCCTAAAACGACTGTTACACGGACAGGGCTAGGTTATGCAAATTACCTCATTTGCTGGTGAAAGCCATGCAAATGAGGTAAATTTGCAATACAGGAAACCCTAACCTGTCCAATTAAGAGTAGTGTTATTTGCAGAAATGTACTCGGTTGACAACTGAGCACTATTCTGCAAATAGCAAAACGGAGCCGTGACAGCTCCAAATAAAGGCTGCATCCAGTTGAGGAAGCATGCCAATGGCCAAATATATGGCCATTGGCAATGTTCTTCGATGCAAAATTAAAAACAAAATAATTTTTTTTACCTCGATCTCCGAAGTTTAAGCATAGCGTAGTGCCGCGCAAACATACTGTGCTCTAAAAAACAGAAAACCAGAAATTAAAAGCCACAAATAGGGATTTTATAGCAAATCATAATTTGCAATGCAAGTGAATGGCAGGCTGAAGACAACATGGCAACCGAGTAGAGGTTGCTAAGGGGGGGAAACTCAGTCTATGAGATGTAACCAAGCATTAGTAGGCAATCCCATGCAAATGAGGGTAAGGATAGTGAATCCCAAGTTTACATAGCAAATGAGCACAGTCGGTGGAGTGTATGAGTATAATAAGGGGAGTAACAGAGTAGAAGATAGGTGACATCACGAGGCGGGTATGTATGAAAGAATGTAAGCTCATTGGAGCAGAGTGGCATGTGTTTGCTGTCAGTTACTCATCACTGGAAGAGGTGTGTCAACAAGTATCCTAGCTAAAGGCAAGAAATAGAAGGTGTATGCTGTGGATAACACTAAAGTTTCTTGTTGAAGTGCCTGCAACGTGTTTGCACGTGGGTGCGCGCCTGTATATCCGAGTAAGACTGTGTGCGTGCGTGTGTGCCCGTGTGTGCGCATTTAAGCCGGAGTAAGTATGTGTAAGGTTGTTTAAAGTTGTGTAAGTGCATTTGTACCTGTGTGCATGCGTTTAAGCAGGAACTAGCAAGTGTTAGGCCGTGTAAGCATGTGTGCGCCCATGTGAGCTGGTGTGCCCATGTTTGCACTTGTGTGCATGGCGCTGCCCCCCTGTGGAAACAGAAAGGGAAAAGGTAGCACAACAAATAGTAGGAAGTTAACCAGGGAGAACTAGCAGAGCTAGCAGGTGAAATCAATCAGAATCAGGCAATTACACAGGCAGTACACTAGCCCAGCCCAGCCCAGCACTTAAAACTCTGCAAACAACTTTCCACCATGTTTTCCTCAGAGACACTGCAACACTGCAGTAAACTAAAAGAAGTGAAAACTTAAAAAAGCTTTATTGAGACAAAGAAATGTTAGGGGCTGCCATTGCTGTTATAAGGCGACATATACAACATGCTGAGGGTGGTGACAATGCGAATGCTGCTGAGCAACCCCCAGTGAGGAGACAGAGAAGAGTGTACAGGCCCAGGGTAACCTACCAGGGGCTACATGAGCTGGATATAGTGGAGCGCTATAGAGTGGACAGAGACCTCATGCAGCAAATTGTTGAGCTGTGCAGGCCATGCCTCACACACAGAACCAACAGAGAGGAACCCATCCCAGTGGAAACCAAGGTATATGTTGGCCTAAGAATACTATTAACAGGTACCTTCCAGAGACCAACTGGTGATATGATGGGGATATCACAGGCATCAGCATCCAGGGTACTGCACCAGTTCCTGAATGCCATGTCAGCACATGTCGGTGATCAAGTATATTTCCCCAATTCCCATGAGGTATTGGCCAGCAATATGCATCTTTTCCAGCAAATAGCGGAATACCCTGAGGTAGTGCGTGCAATAGACTGCAAGCACATATGCATCAAAGCACCAGCCGGTGAGCAGGGTAGGGCCTACATTAACTGCAAGGGCTTCCCCTCCATCAACTGCCAGGTCATGTGTGATGCCCAGGGAATAATACTGAATGTGTGTACTGGCTGCCCTGGAAGCTACCATGATTCCCATATCTGGCATCTGACACAGCTGTACCAGACATTTGCCAATGGGGACATCCCTCATGATCACCTAGTGGGGGATGCTGGATATGCACTGGAGCCGTGGATGATGACACCCATCAGAAATGCACACACACCTGAACAGGAATGCCATAATGAGGCACACACACAAACACAAAATGTAATTGAGCGTGTGTTTGGGCTGCTCAAGTCACGGTTCCGGTGCCTGGACACATCTGGTGGAGCCTTGCAGTGCTCTCCAACTACATGTACCCAAATTGTCATGGTATGTGCTATGCTACATAATATGATCCTGCAAAAACAGCTGCAGCAGGAGCAGCATAGGCCCGGGCCACACAGCCCCCCACCATTGCCAAGGCCATCACAGGCAGAGCGTGACTGAGAGGAGGAACAACCTGAGCCTGCCCCAGTAGGCAGAAGGAGGCTTGCCCAGTATGCTTTGGCCTTGGCAAAGAGGCAATGCATAGCACATACACTGGCTCAGTAGGAACCCTGGAAATGATACCTCTCTCTGACTTGCACATATAGTAAAAGGTATGCCTAACTTGACACTACCTGTTTCCAAACATGTATAGTGAGTGTACTATGTGCATCCGACATAGGCAGCCCTGCAACACCACCTGAGGCATGATTACCATGTTTTAAGCAATATAAAGCAGTGCTAAACAGATTTTACCACTATTTAGTATATGTAAACAAAATTGCACACAATAACTAGCACAACTTTGGGCAATGTTGAGCAATATTGGGCAACGTTCAGCAATGTTGGTTAATGTTGAGCAATGTTGGGCATAGTTGAGCAAAAGCAGGTAAACATGCTCATATTTGCTTTACTGGTCCTTAAGCAGTCTGGTCTGCCCAGTATGAAAATATAAAGCAGTGACAGGCTTCGAACCCAGTATACTGTACACTATAGTCACAGTACTGAACCACCAAACCATGACAGTATTTCAGTGGTCAGCCTGTATGAAGAAATGTTGATAACTCTATGCAAAGTGTCTCATGGAAACCCTGCAGGCACAGCATAATCCCTGTCGAGTTATGACACAAAGGTGAGCCCTGCAGTAAAAATATAACTTGATTTTCAACACACATATAGTATAAATTTTAATATTGGGCATGTTCACACACGTTAACAAATGTAGTGGACTTCAGACAGAAACATACTGAAAGGTCACACTGGGCATGCTCACACACCAATAAATGAGACACATGTCAGGCAACAAAACACTGAAAGGCCAAACTGGACATGCTCACACACTTAGGCCATGTCTGAGTACAGCAGTGAGCCACAAATATCTGGCAGTTGCATGTGTTAACCCAGGAACCTCTCACTATTCACCAATCCTGCCTTGTGCACACAGTTATATGACAACAGACACATATATAATATATTGGAACCCTGTCATAATCAAATATGTACTACAGATACTTAGGTTGTTCATAGAAAGTGGGAAAGCAAAGAAGATAAAAAACCTGCAATCAGTATCATCAATAAACAATGTACACTCCAAACATTACCATAGGTTCATAGGGTCATAGGTTGATACTAGGCTATCTGCCTAGGGCATTTATAAGCCTACCCAGAGTGTGTTTTGCTTTCACCACCCTTTTAGATTAGTAGACTGTGCCTTTGAATAGTAGGTCACACAAGATAGCCCTTTTATGGTTAGTTTATTGTGCCTCTGTCTAGCAGGGACCAAGAAGAGATCCCAGGGGTAAACATACGATCTCCCATCCACTCATCAAGATTTCTCTTGAAGAGGGTCAATGAGGGGCTCTGCCTAAGTTGGACTGGGATTTTGTTCCAGAGTGAGGGGAGCCTCTGTGATATGAATATGTCTCTCCAGCATGTCCTATTTATTTCTGTGCTGAGGTTTAAGTCCCTGGAGTGTGTAGCTCTAAGGGATTTTGATATCCTGAGGTGGAGCATGACCATTAATTCTGGGTTGGACATGGCTTTATACATCAGGCACAGATCGCATCTGAGTAGGTGGTAAGCAACTGAGTAGAGCTGGAGTTTCTTTAGCCAAACTGCGTAGGGCATCTGCTTGAGTCCCTTGATCCCCTTGGTGAGGTATTTTTGGGGTCATTGCAGTTGCTGCAGGTGTCGGGTAAAGTGCATCCCAAATGGGGCATTGCATTCAAGTATGGGCCTGATGAGAAGAGGGGCAAAATGACCTCTCTTGATCTAGATGTGAAACCTTTTGTGATAAGGTAGGCTATATAGAAGGTCTTTCTAACCACTTTGGCAACGTGATTGTCAAAGGAGAGATTACTATCTACTTGGGTCCCCAAATCCCTAATTACTTCTTCTGTAAGTAATGGATTACCACCTATGTGTTAATTTGTGGGCACTTTGTTTTTCCCAAAGGGGATGACTATGCATTTTATGGCATTTAGCCTTAGGCCATGGCTCTGGCACCAGTTATCCATCTCTGTGAGACCCTTCAGCCGGAGAGTCGATTATGGCACCCGGTTTGCAGTCATCTGTGAACTTGGTCAGCCATAGTCCTCCCATGTTAGCCTGTACCTCAGAGAAATGTATACTGAACAAGAGAGGTCCCAGGACTGAGCCTTGTGCGACGCTACTTATAACTGGTGTAGAGTCTGACATGGCACCTGCAATTCTGACCATGCGGGTGCTATCCCTGATCCAGTTTGCAATCCATCTTGTGACATATGTGTTGATATCTAAGCTGGTGAGCTTATCTATGATGCCTGAGTGGGGTATTGTGTCAAAGGCTTTTGCGAGGTCCAGGTAGGCTGTGTGGACTACCTTCCCTATGTCTATGGCCCTGGTTACTGTTTCAAAGAAGTCGACCAGGTTCAAGAGGCAAGATCTGCCCTTAACAAAGCTGAATTGGGTAGGATCCAGTGTCTGGAGGTTACTGATGTCTTTGTTTATGAGTTCCATGATGATACGCTCCATAGCTTTCCAGACCAAGCTAGTCAGGCTTGTAAGGCGATAGTGTCCAGGGTCCACTGTGGCACCACCTTTGTGGGGTGGGACCACTGTTGCTGTACACCATTCCTTGGGTACATATCCTGTACTAAGTCTGATATTGAACAGTGACTTTATGTGAGGGTTAAGTTCTTCATGAAGCTCGTGTAAGATGCAGCCCGGGACACTGTCCAGTCCCATTGATGCTGTGTTATTGCTTTGGAGAGGGCAGCTCTCACCTGTTCATCTGTGATGTCAGGGAGGCTACACTCTGTTGGGATGGACATTTGCTCTTTTGGGGGGATGGGGGGAGAAATTTGCACTGAACATGTCTGCCAGGATGTTGGCAATGTCTGTGGGTTCAGTGTATTTTTTGTCATTATGCACTAACTAAGAGCATATCTGGGAGTTGTCACCAAGGTTCCTGACATAACTAAAGAAGGCCTTGTGATTGTCTTTAGTGTCTTGTGCAATTTTTCTTTCAAAGCTGGCCTTAGATGAGTTTATGAGTGATCGTAGCTTCTTGCTAGCACTGATCAGAGATGCCTTCCCTTTTTGGGATTTTGCTCTATCATGTAGTAGCCTCCTTCTTTTGTTGTATAGCTTATTTATGGCTGGGGTCCACCAGACAGGTCCCCTGCCTTTGGAGGAGTGAGTCTTGGTTTCATTTTGGATAGCACAATCCATACATTCCTGTAGGTGTCCATAGAATGCGTTTGTAAAGGATTCTGTGGTTTGAGCCGTATTTTCCACTGGCCCGGGGGCTATGAAGGATACCACCTCAGTTTTGAGAAGTGTGACATTTGCTTTTGAGAAGTTCTTCACTGAGATTACCTTGGCTGGGGGTGGGGATGGGATATGAATGTCCAGTGAGATAAATGTATGGTCTGACCTTACCAATGAGGGGTATGGGTATACCTCTGGTGTGGAACATAGAGTCCCCATGTTGGTGATGACCAGGTCCAATATGTTTTCCCCTCTTGTGGGGGTGGTGACCAGTTGTTCCATAGCATTTGAGTTTATAAATTCTAGGAACTGTTGGGCGAGGGTGTTGGGGCTTGAGTAGTATTCCCAGTCAATGTTTGAGTAGTTGAAGTCACCCAATATAATGGTGTTTGGAGAGACCTTCATAATCTCCAGTGTTCTCATTAAAGCCGAGTGGAGTCTCTGAGTTTGTGAGGGTGGTCTGTAGCAGAATACAAACTAAAAGGCAGTTTTGTCCACTGTTAGTTGCACATGGATGGTCTCCGATGCTTCGTGCAGTGCTGCTAACCTGGAGGTGTGTGTATCTTTGATGTATATGGATACTCCCCCTCCTTTTGTGGCTCGGTCCGGGTTTTGTGGCCGAAAAGTATGGTATGAAGTATAACCTGGTAGTGCTGGGGTGCTTTCAGGAGCCTTAAACCAGGTTTCTGTTACTGCACAGATATCGATATTCTCCATACTGAAGATAGCCTTGAGTACGTGCATTTTGAGGTGTAGACTTCTGGTGTTGAGCAGCATTACCCTTAGTTTCTTTTACCTTGTATTGCCTATGGAGGTGGGTTTGTCTTTTGAGCCTTGCCTAAAAAAGGCACTATGGGGGTGGCAAGAGCCTTAGCCAGTATTCGAAAGCCCAGGGGTGACAGGTTCAAGCCGTCCCTAGTGAAGCAATGTGGCTTGTCGAGCATGTCATCCCAGGCTGAGAGACACTGCACCCCCTTTGAATGACACCAATACATTAGCCAACTGTTAAAATTGATCATTTTGTCTTTATACTGTGGCATCATTCTTGGTGACGGTAAGATGCTACACAAGGTCAGCGTCATTCCAGCCTGGGCTACATGATCAGAGAGCTCTTCTATGTCTCTTCTCATGTAGTCCAGGGAGGAATGTCTCGGGTCATTCACACCAGCATGGACAATGACGGAGTCATATTTGTACTTGCTTTGGAGTGACCTGAGTGCATGTGTTATGTGGCGGATCCTGGCACCCTACAGACAGCTTACATGACCTTCTCCTTGTTCAGCCTGGTGAGTGGGACGTCAGTGTGTCTGACAATAGAGTCACCTATTACAAGTGTATTAGGTGTGTTGTTTAACCTTAAGGGCAGTGACTGTGTGGCACACTGACTTTGTGAACTATGTGATATGTGGGTATTGTTGTGGGGTAGCAGCTGTTTGGGTGTCTGCTTCGGAGGTCTCTGCTGCTTAGGCAGATTTTTATTTAGAGCCTCCGAGTATGTTTTTGTGTGTTTATGTGTTTGGTTTGCTGTTGCTATAGGTCTATGTGAGACTCGATTTGTGGTGTGTGTGGTTACCTTCTCCTCCTGATAGACTGTGCCTGTCATGGGTCGAGAGAGCTCAGCCTCCAGTTTGTCCATATAGTTGCATCTCTCACATATATCTGGTTTGTTGGGAGGAGGAGAGGGTTTTCTGTGTGCATAAGGCAGTTGTAACATTGCCTGAAAAGTCCCATATTCACCAGCTGGACTGGAAAATGCACACAAAACTGACCTTTGGACATGTCAGGATATTATGATGAAATACTCTTTTGACTGATCAAAAAGGATCAGTAGGGTGTTCAGTGTGTAAAAGAGTATAACAGGGGTTTAGTGCTTAAGTTTGTTGGTGTTTTGGAAAGATTATCTGTGAAGGAGTCCAGACAGAACCATGACACTTCCTTCAGCTATGTCATAAATAGCAATGTACACTCATATATGTCCTGAGTCAGGGCCAACTGTAAATGACTGACAATGCCAACATCCTGTAAGACAAGCCCTTACATACATACCCACCTCCCACTGACAAAAGGCCCTATCATCATACCAGGAGATATCACATGTAGAATGGGTAAACAGCTCCTTCCAAAGCTGAAAACATGGCATCAATTGGATTACATTGTTTCCCTATATGTGTCATACGTGAACTACAGAACAAACAGGCCCTGTACCTGAACAGTCTGTTTAGCCTCACCCTCTCTACAGGATATGAAACCGTTGAATGGGTTACAGCAACATATGGCACACTCCACAAGTGTTGGTGCACAACAGACCATGAGAACTATAGTCTTATAAGCCTATGAAGTCTGATCTACAAGGCCATGGAGTCCATCATGATTGAAGTCATAAACAGAGCTATTGGAAGCTGACCAACACACAACCCTATCAACTTTGGTTTGGTCATAGGCAGATTATGATTCCCAAACCTGCTAGACTGTTTGCAAGACAGCCATCCAGGACATACATCACTGAAATGAGCTACACATGTCCCACATAGACTTTGAATAGCCCTTTTCCAACATCCCAGACACATGTCGTATCCACAAAATCAACAATTTGTGCATAAATATGTATTGTCATATGATGGATTTGCAACTGGTCCACAGATAGATCACACAAGCTAAGAATTGTGGAGTCTTGTTCAAGCTGTTAACACCTGCTGTCCCCCATGGTGCAGTCCTGGGATTGCATGAAACAAAGTGCACACACATTACCATGTCCAGTCTGATGATGTCAGCATCCTACAAATATAGCAGGAGAAATAAAAACATCCAGTAAAGTATATAGCGCATCGTGTTAATGTGTATCTCTCTAGTATCATAACATAGTTAGGTTGGGGTTTGATTCCTACAATTGGTGTGGGGGGCTGTATGTTTGTGTGGGATTTCCTTTGAGAGGAGTGCCCTTTTTGGAGACTAGGAAAACACCTTAACAGAGGTATATACCTTTTTGACAAGTCTGATGATGTCAGTATCCCACAAATACAGCAGTGGAAATGAAAACACTCAATAAAGGATATAGTGTGCCGTGTTAATATGTATCTCTCTAGTATCATAACCTAGTTAGGTAGGGGTTTCAATCATGCAATTGCTGAGTGTGTGTGTGTGTGGGGGGTGTATGTTTGTGTGTGATTTCCTTTGAGAAGAGTGCCCTTTTTGGAGACTAGGAAAACACATTAAAAGAGGTAAATTCCTCTTTGCCAAGTCTGATGATGTCAACATCCCACAAATACAGCAGTGGAAATAATAACTCCCAGAAAAAGCATATAGTGCATAATGTTAATGATTATCTCTCTAGTATCATAACCTAGTTAAGTAGGAGTTTAAATCCTGCAATTGCTGAGTGGGTGTGGGGGGTGTATGTTTGTGTGTGATTTCCTTTGAGAGGAGTGCCCTTTTTTGGAGACTAGGAAAACACATTAACAGAGGTATATACCTCTTTGGCAAGTCTGATGATATCAGCATCCCACAAATGCAGCAGTGGAAATAAAAGCTCCCAGTAAAGCATATAGCGAGTCGTGTTAATGCATGTCTCTCTAGTATCATAACATAGTTAGGTAGGGGTTTGAATCCTGCAATTGCTGAGTTAGTGTGTGTGACACTGTTGGTCAACGTGCTGTGGGTTTTGCTTTTACTACTATATGACATATCAGTGAAACAACAGCATGTGCATTGCACACTTCAGGTATCTGTGTGGCAAATACATATATGTACGTGACCTCAATTAGTTCATAGGTGTGAAGCCTGCTTTCTACATGAATACATCTGTTACCTTTGACAGATTGTGCTGCTGCTTCTCAGACCTTAGGTCACATATATATGTTTGTGACAAGGCCAGCCACTGTAGTGATCTGTGACCTAGGTCATCTGTGTCACACGCACCCATTACAGTTTCTATAGAATAGTGTGAGTGAGGGTACATGCCTGGGTATATTTCAGACATGTTCAAACACAACAAAGTCTGTCAATAATGGACATTCATTATAGGTGTGCAACAACTTTGTGGATATGCATACAGACCCCTTATTGCTTATGTGATACACCAAGGGACTTCAGAAAACCTTTGGAAATGTGAATACCAAAGGACAGATGACATAACATGTGGCTGTATGTACACATCGGTACCCCTTCTACATGTCGTGGGCTACTACCTATGTGGTACTGTCGGGATACTATGTTTAGTAAATGTGGATGACTATGCTATAGTTGGCTTATAGCTTTACAGCATGGGTTGGTCAACAGGTATCTGTCTGTATGATACCCTTGTGGAGGATAAGTGTCTCATCCGGAGAATGCATTGTAGGTCACTGTATGCATTACCAGATGTGGACGGACATATCCCTACTGTGTTTGCTTGTACCGAAGAGGGCTACATGCCAAACAGGAGTGGTCCCAGGAATGGGTGGTGGTCAATACCACTGGTTACTGGTATAGTATTGTACCAGAAGGATCCAAATGCTACTGTGTTTCCTACATGTGTGTGTCAGTTGTCAAGACATCAACTAACGATTGGTTATAGTTAGGCTGTTGAGGTTGTGTATACTACCAGAATGCAAACCAATGACCGATATTAACAGTATCACCCACAGCATAGTGTCAAACCATGTCATACACACATGTGTACCCAAGTTAAAATATATGTGTAGTAAAATGCATACTGGCCAGCAATAGAAACTATGAAGTGTTAACACTGTGTAATACAGGGCATGTCACCCTTCCCATGTGTCCACTATGCACGTACATGCAGACAGTGCACCTCCACCATGTTCACAAATGTACACCTGCAAATCTGTACCGCACACATCACACATGTACTGTCCACTCACCAACACATGCTACCAGAACTACACACATCAGCCAAGTGGTACATAGGCAGACAATACATTTTTGGAATTAACACTGGTATAAACAATACTACATTGACAATCATAGCTTTAATGCACCATGCCTGCTCAGATATACCTACAAGGATATCATTACACTTTACTGTTGACAACATGCTAACATTGCTACACTGCTATTAAGTCACCCTGTGCATCAGCACCATGTTAGCCTGTTACTGCATCAATTTTACAGATGACAGGAGGTGGCACAGTTTCATCATATGCACAGGGTGTGTTGTTGGTTTGCCAGAGCCCCACAATGACCCATCCACTCGACATGTATGTGTGTGTGTGTGTGTGTGTGTGTGTGTGTGTGTGTGTGTGTGTGTGTGTGTGTGTGTGTGTGTGTGTGTGTGTGAGGGGCAACAGTACAGCATGGGTCAGTGTTGATGTAATGTGTGTGTGTATGTGTTAGCCCTAGGTGTTTGGTTTATGTGTGTGTGTGTCTGCATGCACACAGTTCCACCATGTGGCTGCCAAATACGGGAGGTTGTAGGACAGCCACAGACTGTACCTGCCAGGCTGTACAGATCACCGTCTCTGGCCATGGGCACAGTACCTGTGCCTGGCAGGGGTGTCATGGACAGTATCGGGTACTAAGCCAGACTGGGTACTATCATCAGCGGCAGAGGGATGTCGACTGCACCCATGTCCCTGCTGGGAGTGGCCAGAGCCATGTCCACGTGGTCTTCTAGGATGGTCTATTGACAGCCCAGCCCCAGCATTGCTGGGGCTGGTACTGCCACTATGGAAGCGGCTGTGACTTGTGTGTCATCTGCGATGACTGCCAGCTGATGATGTTGCTGGCATGCATCCACGTCAACATCTCAGCCATCCTGCACTGTCCTGGCACATGGACATGATATTGTGTAGGACATCTAGTGTCTCCCTCCAACGTCTATCAATGACCTCAGTGTAATTATGGATGGCACAGGCAAGGTCACAGATACTGTAATTGATAGCGGTGTTATGGGCTTTCTGCGCCCTTAGTCCCTGTCTGGTGTACCGTTCCATACATGCCTATGCCTGCATTACAGCCCGGAACATACCTGAGGTTGTAAGACCTGTGGGGGCACATCTGCCAGGGTCATTACGACCAGCAGTGTTCCCATGAGAACCCCTGGACATCTGCTTATGTGGTAACATTCCAAGAGTCTGGGTATGGCTGCTGTGTGGGGTTGCATGTGCCATAGATACCACACTATCCTGGTCAATGCCTACTGTATGCTGTCCCTCAACTAAGGCCATTGGTGATGAGGGATGTATTGGCAGTATGAATGTGCGCATAGATGGGGTGGAAAGCTGTGTACTGTTGATTGGCAGACCAACAACAGACCCTGTCAAACCTGCCTGTGCCACAACACATGTATCATCATTTCCACTATTTGTGGCAGTGACTTCAGGTTCCCTGCTGCACTCAACCAACACAACCTCAGCATCTGTGAGAGGAAGACAGGAAACACACTTTACAATCTGTACATGATGTTAGCACACATGCACACATGAACACATGAACACATGAACGCATGCACACATGCACACATACACACATGCACACATGGACAAATGAACACATGCACACATGAACACATGAACACATGAACACATGGACACATGAACGCATGCACACATGGACACATGAATGCATGCACACATGCACACATGCACACATAGACACATGCACGCATGCACACAGGCACACATGGACACATGAACACATGCACACATGCACACAAATACACTACTCAGTAAAGTTGACACACACACACCCACACCAACAGCAATCCAAAACATACTCATTAATGGTTGATGGTGGAGTACAGTATCAACCAAAGAATCCTATCACACGTGTCAGCATGCAGGATGTGTGTTGCTCAACACTATGCAGTGTGAGTGTAGAGAGTCCTTTTTAATAACAATATACATGTCTTTGATGCATGTGTGTTGTTCAGTGATTGGCCTCACCCTGGAACACAATGTGTACATGGACACAACATTGCTGTACAAGTATTAAATGCTTTCCAATGTCTTGTGCACCATCACTCATAGGTATACATATCATAGCTGGATGCACACAACTGTCAGGTGTATAGCAAGGAATGCTATGTGTAGTACTGTAGTTACTGTAACTGAATGTAGTGTAGTACCATGAGCCATCATCAGGCAGCATCATGTGGTCACTCACGGCCACTAATGTGTGCTACACTGGCAACTATCTTGCTGTACCTGAACTGCAGCACTTTGTCTACATTAACTATTTGGCAGGCAGTTGTTACATGGGTATGTAAGGTGTTCAATAGGGAGCATTGCCTAACATGAATGTGTTGTGTGTTGGAGGGTGTCGCACCGCCCCATGATAGGCCTCTACCCCTCAGGTATAGTATGTGTGCTGTGTGGATGACATTTGGGATACTGGAGTCTGACCTTACAGCAGGTGTCTAAATAGGCCATGTGTATCATATTAACACTGACTGCATATGACAAAGTGGTATATGTTGTGTGCATGTGTATTGACTCTGCCTATACAATGTCCACTACAATGTACCACGATTGGTTGGGATGCTCTGTGTATTGCATGTGTTTGAGGCAGCAGCTCATGTTACTGGGATGTGCATAGTCCCACAGAAAACATGCAGAGTATGCATTATGTGTAGGTGTTTTAGATGTGTATATGGCCTACAACTCACCTATGACATGCACATGTTATTTGCTATATTATGTAGAACACTCACCAGCATGGGTCTGCTGTCTTGCTGTCACACCAGAGGGACCTACAAGGATATGAGACAGTTTGTCCGTGTCAACAACTATGGCATTGCTGCTGTGAGTTTGCAACTTCACAGTAGCACAACGTGTGACAATCACAGGCATACAGATTATGTTCCAAATTATCAGTATTGCACAACACCAGGCTCCACATCTTCTAAATACACAGTACACATCTGACATATACATGTTCTAACAATCAAGCTAACAGTAGTCTACAGATATACTATGTTACCTGCACGCTCTGAGTCAACTTGCTGGGTGACTCTGGCCTCCATGATGACACGTGTCTGTTGTAGTGGTTGGCCAGGAGCCACCACGCTGAGGAGCAGCTCTTCCACTCTGGTGAGGGGCGGGTGTGATGCTACACCACCACCTGTGGCAAGCTGTTGTCTGTGGACATCGGAAGCATGCTGCTGGACATGTCTAATTAAATCACTGCAGTGATGGTGTACCTGCTCATAAGTCTGGTTATGCATGCCTACGCCATTCACCCGACGGACAACAGCTTGCCACAGTGCAGTGCGCCCATGCTGGTCCTGGCTGGTTCTGGAGAACAGCAGGGTGTGATGTTGTAGTAGGGCATCTAGGATTATTTATTCCTCTTCAGGGGAATATGCAGGTTTGCGATTGTGAGACATGTCCCTGGAAGACAATAAAACAATAATTGTGAGCAAGTAATGTGGCACACTTAACATTCTAAAGTACAGACATCAATGAAATGCCATATATAGCAACCTATTGGCTGTCAGTAGATACACACACTTTTAATACCACATATCAGTGCTCAGCCCACAACTGCCTGACAGTGCCTGGCACATTATATATATTAAATCATGTTCTGCACAGCAACAAAGTGAAACCAGTATGTAAGACTATACAACAGTACATGGCACACATGTGACACAATGCACCACCTAGCCACAGGAGGTATATATCAAGCTAATGGATGAAGAAAGATGTCATCCATTGCAATGAATGTAAAGTACAGTTAGAGTATTACCAGTATATCACAGTAGTCTTTGATGCAAAACCCCTGCCCAACATATGTGCACAGTTGTTGATACAGGCAGCATACTGCTGTACTAGACTATACATGTTGCTAGATACACAAGTATACCCTGTAACACAGATATGATTGAGGGCATGGTACAGGCATAATTACACACACATCAGACATACATACAACACATAAATGTATGCCAACCCAGATGAGCTTTACCTGTGTACCATACAGTACTGTGTGTCACTACTTACAAAACCTTATGCCTGAGGTATGTAATCTGTGAGGACTACAGGGAAGACACAAAACAGTGTTACCAAGCAATGTGAACATACACCATACTGTACTGTTTAGGCCTACAGCTTCAGGTAGTACTACAGTTCATATGGGAGTTGGATTCACCAGCAGTACCACTCACTAAGCATACATGTATTGCTTTAACCAACAATGGGACACCACAGTCGACAACAAGGGACTATGTCACACCGTATGCCATACTACTTTTTCTGCCTAGCAATAGCATACACATCTTTTGCTGGGATCACAGCTAGGACACAAACTACCATGACAGAAAAAATTTCACAATAAGCTATCACACCTTTACAGACCTTGCACGCATTCACCAACACATTCACCATCACACTCAGTCAACCTCACATAGCAATTATTGCACTAAGTACATGTGTGCATTCTTTGTGTCATGGGTAGGTAATACGCTATTGGCCCTAAGGCCTACAGCAGCCTAGCCATACGCTACCCTTGCCTTTGACACACATGTAATTTCATTTAATTTGCCCCTGTCAACCAGAGCCACAGAGGTGATTCCCGGGGTATATTTCCTATCTCCCAAACAATCATCAGGAGTATTTATGACAACTGCTAATGCAGGAGCTTTGCTTGCTATTGATAGGTGGTTTGTTCCAGAGTATGGCATGTCTCAGAGTTAGGACTCTATCCCTCCAGCATGTGCTGTTTAGAGAGCTGACAAGGGGTAGGGCCCTGGAGCGTGTATCTGGGAGGGATTGTAATACATTTACGTGGAGGATGCCCAACAGCTATGGGTGTGACATAGCTCAGTATGTTATGCAGAGGTCACCTCTGGGTAGGCGCTATGCAACACAGTGTAGCTGTGGTTTTGTGAGTCGGTCTGCATAGGGCATCTATTTGAGGTCAGTATTACTCTTTGTGAGGTATGTCTGTGGCCTTTCCAGTTGCTGTAGTTAGCATTGTACTCTCTAATGGGTTTTAAGTGTGATAAGTAGAGGAGAACACTGACCTATATTTCTCTAGATGACACACCTTTTGTGATGACGTGTACCACGTAGACAGAGTACATGGCCAGTGTGGCACTGTGATTATCAAAGGGGAGGCTACTATCCACCTGTGTCCCATGTTCCCTTATCACACCTTTGGTGTTAGGTAGACAAACACCTATGTGGTAGTTAATGGGTACAGTGTTCTGGCAAGAAGGGATGGTACTGCAGTGTCAACACTGAGCCAGGCACCTGTCACAGTAAGCATGCCACATGTCTCTCTCCCTCTATCTATATATATATATATATCTACATATCTATATATATATATATATATATATATATATATATGTCTATATATCTATATATATATATATCTGTATATCTATATATATCTCCATATATCTACATATATATATATATATATATATATATATATATATATATATATATATATATATATACACACACATACATATAAACATCCATTGCTGTACATATAGGCACATATACAGTCCACTATTCATGGTGGGAATATCACTTATGCGACAGTTGTGAGATATACAGTTATGTAATAATATTGCACAGTATTGTGCAGACTGCATTGAAGGTGTCCTCAGCCAATGTAGCTTTAGCAGGCCTCACTGGCTACAACACTGCAAAACTGACAGAGCATACCCACAGCGTTTAACCACTACATGTCATATACCAGCACTGCATGCTATTTTATTTTCCACACACTACAACCTACATAGAAATATGCACATAACAACCTTCAACAACGTACATATGTACACCCTTCACAGATTTAGTATGTCCCTTGCCCTATGCACATGTACAGATACATAGAGATACGTACTGCTGTCACATATGGATGATTCACAGTATGTACTCTTCATAAACATCTACTACATGCCAGCAAATACATATGTGTTACATACCTTTCGTTTGTATTGCTGTGTTCCGTTTGTTTTTAAAGGACATGTTTTTTTTTTCTTTTCTCTGTCTGTTGCTCTTTCTTTTTCTGTGTTTCTCTGCCTGTCTTTGTCTGTGTCTGTGTCTCTGTCTCTGCCTCTGTCTCTGTCTCTGCCTCTGTCTCTGTCTCTCTCTTTCTTGCTCTCTCTTTCTCTCTCTCTCTCTCCTGCTGCAATGAGATTATTGCATGTGTAGACAGCAAGTACAGCCGGCTTTTCTAGGTATCTGCACATGTGCATGTGATGGCCTCTGCACCAATTGGTGCCCACCATTTACTACTTGCATGCAGCCTGCTGTGTGGTAATTGCACTACTCACTGTCATAACAGCCCACTTCTATAAAATGCTAGGTTAGGTAGGCATAGCCCTTTTAGCTTTCCAAAGTGGGGCCCATGCTTCTTTGCTGTGGACACCGTTGTGTCAGTCAGAAGGTTGGTATACGTCTTATCTCTGAAGCTAGGGTTGTAGCCAGTGATTTGCATGTTGTACTCAAACCTGAATGTTGCTGCTTCTAGTACACACTTGTCAGTGTAGAATTTTACTCACCCCTCCACATGTTTACACAAGATACATGGGAGTATGTACTTTCTTTTCAAATTAAACAATTAACTGCCATACAAAAGTAGTTATTGCAATGTATTCCTTTGGCACATGAACTGTTTGTGAACTACCATACTGTAAATATTAATTACCTCACTTCTGAACAGTTTGTTGTTTATTTGTGTTGACATTAGCACGGACTGCTCAAGACAACTGGACACATTTCAGTACTGAGTATGCCTACCTACATCCTTGGCAGAGCCTGAATACACAGGTATATTGTTCTTTTGGGCAGGGGTGCAGAAGTACAGAGAGCATTATATATTATTGTGTGAAGTTTATCTTGCTGAACATACAGGATTGCTGTGTACCTTTTAGTCTAACAAGGCAAGTAGTCTGTCTGCATAGCTCCCACTTGTGGACATATCCAGATGGTAGCCAGAGGTTAGCCTATTATTCTTTGTCTGTGCACCACACCGGTCTTTTCTGCACTGGAACAATGGCATTGTCACAGTTGGTTGCTAACAGTACATGGCTACATCCTTTGATATTTCTGTGTTGTACTCCTACATAAGGGTATGCTTGTGGGACTCATTCCAAAGCTATTTGCAGAGTGTGTAACAGCAGACAAGCTGAAATGCCTGTGTGTTTCTGCCTCTGCCAGGCCTCTTATACACTCAGGTATATATTTGAACAGCTTCAGGGGAAAGGTACATATAAGTGGGGTACACCTGTAATATATTACAGACATTAAGTTGAGACTGTGAGTGAATCAGAGCATATGTATTAATACACCTGTTCTGACGTGCATGCAGTGTGTACTATTACTTATTGACATTATTCATTAAGTGTAATTGCCCCCTCTTCAGCCTACCGTCAGTACTTTTCAGAGAGATTCTGAGGGACAAAGCTAACATTTGTTTAGGAATCAGGGACATCCCTGAAAAGCAGTCACAGTTGGGAAGTATGGCCTCTGCCCTATTCAAATATGCCAGTGTTTATCCTGCTCTGATACTATGTGGGGTTTGTAAAGTGCTACTGTAACATTATTTCCTGCTAGAATGGCTGGTTCTCATTCCACAGTCATGTCATGCAATTCCACAACAATTGCTGGTAAAGATCCACAGAACAAGATTTGTGTTATGACATTCCTATTTTCCCTTTACATTCACTCGTAATGCATGATATATTTATTACAGCACCAACTTGTTGTAACTCTACTGTGGTCTAGTGGTACTTCATGGAATCTAGTGTGTCCAAGGTCTCAGGTTCGAGACTGACAGATGTGTTTTATTTTGCTGCTCAGCAGAACAAGGGCCCTGCCATGTAGAGTGACTAAGGCACTTTTAAGCAGTTGTAAGCTGGTTTGCATGGCTTTGTACGATGCTTAGCGATGCTTAGCTAAGCACACACATGCACACACTCGCTTAAACCCACTTACTACTGGTTAAAAGTGCTTACTCCTGCTAACCCCGCGCTAATTTCTTTGAAAGAAAAGAAAATGGGGAGATAGGAAAGTGGTGAAAAGGAGGCCACAAAGAGGGAAAGACAGTAGGGAAACAAGCTCGGGATGTGCAGGACGGGTGTAGGGAAGGTCCATAGCTGCCGATTTCTTTACCAGCAACAGCTGTGCATATGCAATAAATTTGGAGTGAAATTTTAAACCTTCCACCCCTGAGAGAGGGGCGAGGACAGCAAAATCTGTTGTACTGCCAATTATAATTATCAGTTTACATGTCCAGCGGACATGTGGGTGAAATGGACAGCTATGTATGAGGCGTAATTTTTTTTGTGGGAACAGATTGTCCTTTTTTTTTTTTTTTTTCAGGTGAGAGTAGAAAGTGAGGTAGAGGAAGTAGGTATATTTGGGGAGGTAGGTTGGGGAGGTAAACAGCCAAGACAAACAAGATGCATACAGGGGCAGAGTATGACACATGGAGTGGGTGAACACAATTGACAGGGACGGATGTTTGGAAATCGCAAGCCCATGAGCCCACAGATGGTAACAGTGGAACTGAGATCGCCACCCATGGGCAGTCACCACTGCACCTTCACAGCCCCGAGGGGTGGCTGTGCTGGGGGCTACGTAGGAGGGGCAGGCTCACCCATGAGTCACGCCACTCTCGCCTTGAGCTGGCATAGGGGATCAGCGACTGAACGCTGGATCTCACTACGCACCACAGCTCGGACCCTTCAGAGGGTGACAGGTGGCCCTTCTCCGCCCACGGTTGCACATGGGGATGAGCCCCATCCCCTGCAGTGCTTCCACCCAAAGGTGGCACAGGACCAATTGAGGAGGGGAGCCCAGGCTGGGCCCCGGACCTGCTGGTGCCAGGTGCAATCACCAGCTGAGGCGGGACAGGTGGGTCCGCTGGGACCGGCCTTCCCATACATTCTGTGATTAGGTGTGTTTAATTACAACATAAACAACAGCATGCAGTAATATTCTCATTAACCCAACACACCAAGGTTCCAACAGTTGAACAGCAAGCATAACACATGCATATATATTGAATGACAGTGGACATTCCAACAGCATGCAGGGATGATTGGTGGCAACAGGCCACCGAGATTGTGGTGTTTGAACAGGGCACATGCATCAAAGTAAATGCAGATATTTATAGAACAGTAGGACATATGTCCCAACAAATGTTTTGAGATTAAACATACCCACTGAGGTGTGGAATTGCATTGTTTATGCACATACAGTAGGGTGTAGAAAGAAACCTCAATTAACATCTTATAAGTACTTTTAGTCTACACTACATTCCTATTGACTGCAGGTGTATATCCCCTACATGTATTATCACACTTGACAACATGCATTAGGTTGTTTAATGGGTTTGGCTGGTTCATTATATACCTGACCTATATCTGACATACTAACTGTCCAAGATGCAGATGTTACTGCTACATAGTCATTTATTTTATTTATATTTCTATATCTACATATCTGGATGTGTTCACGTGACATTTTCAGTTAAATTTCTACAGAACCCTACATTTTGTGTAGCACACTCACATTTCTGCGGAACACATTAACAAGCTACTCGTGTGCCAGATTTACTTATGCATGCCAGCCATTAGCTGACTGTTGAGGACTGTATATATGCTTCACAGCTACTGGCACTTCCATCATCCACATGGGACTGCCCAACTGTGGGTTGACAGCACTTATTACAACAGTACTATTTGTATAATGCAAGGGTACAACAACATTTCAAAGTAATTGACACAGACACACTCCAAGTATTTTACCTTTATTAATTACATTTCACACTTTTCTAAAGGCTCTCTCCTTTATTTGACATTACAGTGCATACGAAAGATATATTCAAGACATATTATACCTTTATTAATAGGTTACAACACTCTTTTTCAGGCTCGCTCACTTATTTTATATGACAATACATGCAAAGATATTATTCCGGACTTACTTTACCTTTCTTAATGGGTTACTACACTCTTTTTTTGTCTCTCTGACTTATTTTATATAACAGTACATGCAGAGGTATTATTCAGGACATTTTATGGCTGTATTATTGGGATACAGCACTTTCTTTCAGGCTCTCTCACCTATTTTATATAGCAATACATGCAGAATAATTACTAACCTGCCTGGTGGCGCAGCCTTAGTAGCCTATCTGCATAGGCTTGCTGATTCGTAGCACGGACACCTGCAGCTGTGAAGTAAATGAAGGGATATTGAGACATACCTATCCATTATATAGACGAAATTAGCATGTCTTACATACTGCATTCCATGGCTACCTACTCAGTAGTGGGGCATCTTGCATGTCACTGGCCTCCTGTATCCATTGGTTCAGTAGGTCCTGCTTCCATCTCTTCGGGTCTGCATGGTGGTGATGGACCTGCTCACCAGTCCGAGGAACGCCTGTGGCACTGGTGAGATCATGAGCTAACCGGTTCCAAGCCTCTACCTTGTACTCCGTCCCTTGGAACTGGCCCTGCAGGAGTCTTGACTCATGATGGTGGACAAGGAGCCAAACCATGTATTTTGACTCCTCAATGCCCCAGCGTTGCGCTCGAAAGTGAGTACCCTCTCCAGCACCAGCCATTCTAACTGCAGATGGGAGCTACAATCAGCTATGGTGAGTATTCCTGCCTATGGGCCTTAAATATGCCGCATTTCCCTCACTTTTTTGTGATTGGCCATTTTTGTAAATTCTCGGCTGACTGCAGACCTGCTTAGCAATGGTTAATCTACCATTTATAAGTATATGTATGTTAACAGTGGCTGCTTATCCTAAACTGTCATAGCTTAGTGGTTCAGTACTTTGATTATGGTGCACAGTGTCCTGGGTACAAGTCTTGTCATTGCTTTTTAGTTTACTACTGTCCAGACAGGCTAGGAGGTGTGGCTGTGTTTAGGCAACTTTGCTCTACGTTGCTCCACGTTGCCCGACGGTACACTGGTTGGCACGGCGCGCACATCCGTGCAAACTGATTGTGCTGGGTAAAGTGTATTTAGCTATGGGCAACTCTAGTGCACTGGGTAAAGCACTGCTTAACTGTGAGCAATTTTATGTCAGGATCCTTTATAAATATACATTTTGTTCACTGATACATAGGCCATTTCAATGCTTTTTAGTAAAATTTTAATCATATATGTCAGGAATTATTTCATGTACTAATTTAAAACATAAAATAGAAAGGGGAGTGGTGGAACTCAAACAGTGACTGCCTCCTCTTTGTGCGAAGGCTCTACCACTACGCTATTGCTATTTGGCTTAATTTGCATAGACATTCCTTATTATGCTCTTCAATGTCGAGATTGATAACTGCAGCTAAGCAATGGGCACACCCACGCAAACACACGCAAATACGGGCAGCTATATCAGGAATTAGAAAAAAAAAATTAAAGCTTTACTTTTCATAACTGTGCTGGGGGGTTACAGTGTGAGGGAGTGTAGTGTTGGGTACATAGATATTTGAGCGGACTCGCTCATGTGTGTTGACATTTCACAATTCAGACACTTGCAGGGCCATGGACCTTTGGACTGCTTGGCAGTCAGACATGCCCCCTGCCTTCCTGCATGGTCCATGTTGGACTTGGAGTGGAGTCAGCATGCCCTCATGAATATGCATGGCACGCTGATGTCATACCGTTCAACTGCAGTTTCCGAGTAAGACTTATTTAGTCTTACACAGAGGATTTGTGAATCCGGGGAGGTGGTTTTGTACTCTAAATCAGACATGCAGTGAATATTCAGAGTTCAGATCACAATTGTTTTATTTCTTTTGTGAGCTTAGTTAGTCAGGGAGAGCAGGCAAGCATGTCAGCAGAGGAGTATGGAAAGTTGACAAAAAGCCAGTTGACTTAGATGTGCCAGGCTAAAGGACTGGCACAGGGAAACCTGACTAAGGAAGACAAGATTGCAGCTTTGGTTACAGCGGCATCAGAAAACAGCAACCAGGAGGATGATCAGACTGACCGTGGATATGTACAACACTCAGGGAATGGACAGCTCAACCTTTGTTCAGTGGACTTAAAATTCCATCTGGAGCTAAAGAGACTTGAGTTGGAGGCTAGGTGTTTGGAAATGGAAGATGTGGAAAAGGAGAGGCAGAGGCAGCATGAAAAGGAGATGCTGACTCTTCACCAGAGTCATGGAGATAATGGGGAAGGGAATAACTGGACCCCAGAAGCACAAAAGATCAGTACATTTCTTCTGCGGTTTACAGAGGGTAATAATTTTGATAGCTTCATTCATATGTTTGAGAGGGTATGTAAACAGTATGATGTTGACCAAAAGCTCTGGGTACAGTTCCTGACCCCCTTACTCCATGATAAAGCTGTAACTATTTTGTCCAAAATGTCTGATGTTGACTGTTTTAACTATAATGCTGTTAAAAATTGTCTGTTAGAATTTTTTAAGCTAACACCTGAAACTTATAGGAAAAAGTTTTGTGAGCATAGACGAAAGGCAGATGAAAGTGTGAGCACTAATTTTCATAGGTGGGTGAGTGGATGTCAAGTCACCACTTTTGAAGGGCTGGCAGACCTTTTGGTGAGGGAACAAGCCCTTAGCACTTTGCCTGAGGACATGTGGATCTGGTTACCTGATAGACAATGTGCTACTTCAGATGAGTTGGAGAAGAAGGGAGACCTATACCTAGCAAGCAAGGCATCCTTGCACAGGAAAGGGACTCCAGGTACTGCTAATGGATCTAAAGGAACCCATGGTGGGCCACCCAGACTGCCCCAACAGAATCTGCCAGTAGCAGGGGAAGCCAATAGTCCAGGTACATGTCCAGGACCTAGGGTTAAATGTTTTGAATGCAGCCAGTGGGACCATCTGGTATACAGATGTCCATGAAGGCAAGGTGGGGAACAAAAGTTGAAGGAGCCAGTAAGTGGAAAAGACAAAATGCCAATAATAGGTTGTCTTGAGACAACAGGGGCACTGAACTACCATCCTGCAGATGTCCTGATAGGGAAGGATTTTGATGAGGCAGTACCATGTCCTTATGCAGTTACATGCAGACTAAGAGACAAACATGAGGGTCTGGTAGCCTTGGGAAGACCCAGACAGACTGCATACTTGCAGCCAGGACTGGTGAGGTGGTTACTTCAGGGAGGAAGCTACCCTGTAGCAGTGAGACTGAAGGTGAGCCACAGCTGCTTGTGGGTGCTGATGTTCTTTTGAACAGAGGGACTGCAGGAGTAGAGGTGAGTAGTAGTACTCAGGCTGACAGTGAGGCACCGTTGTCAGAGGATACCACATTTCCTGTGGAATGGGAGCTGGGGAGGGTTACAAAGAGAGAGTTGAGACAGGCTCAGCTCTCAGATCCTATATTGCAAGGCCTAAGAGAGGTAGCTAGTGAGGGACCTGATTCTCAAGGGAAGGGGGAATCTTTATACTGGGGCAAAGGGTTATGGTATAGATTGTGGAGCCATGAGGAAGGGCTACAAGGTGAGAGAATACAGTAGTTGGTAGTGCCTAGAGTCTGCCATCTGTAGCTTCTAGCCATAGCCCATGATATTCTCTTTGCAGGTCATATGGGCATAAAGTGTACAAAGAGACATATTATGCAGAACTTCTATTGGCCTGGAATTTCCAGAGATGCAACTGGGTACTGCATAGGTTCATAGATTAGTACTAGGCTAACTGCCCTTAGGTGCCATTTTAAGCCTAGCCAATTATCCCTTGTGAGACTCAAACCCTACACTTTCTGTTTGTAAGACAAACATCTTAACCATTAGGCCACCTTCCCAACCCTGCAGTACTTGTGAGCAGTGCCAAAAGGTAGGCAAGGCAGGAGACAATGTGAGAGCTCCTTTGATGCATTTGCCTGTGTTTGAGGAGCCATTTCAGAGGAAGCTATGGATATTGTGGGTCCTCTGAGTATCCCAAGTTCCACAAGGAAAAAGTACATCCTAGTGGTAGTAGATAATGCTACAACATACCTTGAGGCAGTGGCCTTGTCCTCTATTGAGGCAGAAAAGGTGGCAAATGTTTTGTTAGAGATTTTCAGCAGGGTAGGTTTCCAAAAAGAAACACTGACTGACAGAGGTGCCAATTTCATGTCAGACCTGCTGGCTTGTCTGTGGAAGTACTGTAGGGTGAAACAATTGAAGACCACCCCCTGCCATCCCCAGACTAGTGGTCTTGTTGAGAGGTTAAACTCTACACTCAAGTCCATGCTATGGGCATTTGCAGACCAGTTTAAGAGGGAGTGGGACAAATATTTCCCCATCTGTTGTTTGCTTACAGAGAGACTCCCCAGGAATTCACAGGTTTTTCACCCATTGAGTTGTCGTATGATCATAGGGTGAGGGGACCTCTAGATTTAATATGTGATGAGTGGGAAGGTGAGTGTGAACCTCAGAAGGAGTCTGTTGTGGCATATGTCCTAAACCTCAGGACAAAGGTCAGGGAAGGCATGGGCTTGACCCAGGAGAACCTGGCAGAACCCCAACAACAGAAAAAGGTATGGTATGACAGAAATGCTCAAGCTAGAGAGTATGCTGTAGGGCAGCAGGTAATGGTTCTCATTCCTGTCAGACACAACAAACTGCAAGGAGATTGGGAGGGACCCTACAAGGTGGTAAGAAAGGTAAGTGATGTTAACTACATGGTGGAACTGCTAGGCAGGAGGCAGGGGCACAAGTTGTACCATGTTAACATGGTGAACTCTTACCATGATAGGGAGGTCCTTGTACTGAGTATTTGCAGTGGCTTGCATGAGGTGTCTGAAGGAGATCTGGTGACTGTTCTGCTCAGTGAGACCTGGACAAACACCTCACTGGAAGTGGTAGCGATGTCCCAGCAGCTATCTCTTACCCAAGTTCAAGAAATCCAAGCAGTGTTACAGGTGTTTGGGGACAAGTTCACTGGAAAACCAGGATGCACCCATCTTGTGCAGCACCAGGTGGATACAGGACCCCAAAGGCCTATTAGGCAGGCCCCTTATAGGGTGTCTGAGAGAGTTAAACAGACTCTGAGGGAGGAGATACAGGAAATGTTGGAACCAGGGGTAATTCAAGAGTCCAACAGTCCCTGGGCCTCCCCAGTGGTGTTGGTGCCAAAGAAGGATGGCAGCACCAGGTTCTAGTGTGGACTACAGGAAATTAAATAGTCACACAGAGTCAGATGCTTACCCCATGCCTAGGACAGATGAGGCCCTAGAGCAGCTGGGTGGGGCTAAGTATCTACAGCCACTGATCTTACCAAGGGTTACTGGCAGGTGCCCTTGACTCCCAGTGCTAAAATGAAGTCAGCCTATGTGACTCCTTTTGGCTTGTATGTGTTCACAAAGATGCCTTTTAGGTTGAAAAATTCCCCAGCAACTTTCCAGATGCTGGTAGATCACATCCTAGCAGGGACAGGAGGGGTTGCCCTTGCTTATCTAGATGATATTGCCATCTACAGTCATTCCTGGCAAGAGCAGCTTCAACATGTCAGGGAGGTGCTAGGCAGACTACAGAGGGCAGAGTTGACCATTAAGGTGAGCAAATGTCAGGTGGATATGGCAGATGTCTCCTACCTGGGAGATAGACTGGGGAGTGGAAAAATCAGTCCAGAATCTGACAAAGTGGAAGCCTTTCAGACATGGCCTGCACCTGTTACCAAAAAGCAGATGAAGGTATTCTTAAGGACAGCAGGGTACTGCAGAAAGTTTGTCCCCAGTTATAATACCATAGCTGCTCCCCCTCACAGACCTGACAAGGAAAATAGGCCAGATAAGGTAGTGTGGACCCCAGCATGTGAGCAGGAATTCCAGAAGCTTAAAGAAGCTTTGGGAGGACCCCCTGTGTTAGCCAGTCCAGATTACATAATTTGTTGTTCAGGTGGATGCTTCAAACCATGGAGTGGAGGCTGTACTTAGCCAGATTTCATCAGAGGGAGAAGAGCACCCAGTGGTTTATCTCAGTCATAGGCTCCAACCCAGGGAGGAATGCTATGCAACTGTAGAAAAAGAATGTCTAGTCATTGTGTGGGGACTTCAGAAACTTCAGCCTTATCTGCATGGAAGATAATTAATTGTATTTACAGACCACAATCCCCTAACATGGTTACACAGAGCCAGCCAGCAAAATGCCAAGTTGCTAAGATGGAGCCTAGGGTTGCAAGAATATGATATGTCAGTGCATCACTTTAGTGGGATTAGCAATGCCAACGCAGATGGGCTCCCAAGACAGGGAATGGGGTAATGTATACTCAGATAGACCTAACCTTCTGAAACAATGTTTCTCATGGGTCATTTGAAAAACTAGCTTGAGTTCACCGGGGGGGGGGGGGTATGTGAAGGCTGCCAGCCTAACAAGATAGGATTTTGTAGATAATTCTGTCATTTGTAAATATTAATGTAAACCACATGCTTGTTCTCTTTTGTAAGATAATTATGGTAAATGTTGAACTTCAAAAATGTAAACACATTGCACTCTGCTGGATGAAAGCTGATAAGTCAAGAATTGTATAATTGTTTGATCTCAAAATTCAGAGCTGAGATGTCTGAATGAAGGAATTATTCCTATTGTTTTGAGACCAGTGTTAATGGCTAGAATTTACATGTATAATTTCTTTTATTGCTCAGGATTCCTGACCAGCTGCAAGATCAAAAGGGCTGTTAAACTCTGAGTTTCTGTTAGCCTGGGAAACAGAGAATAATGTGTAATCTGAAATGAGTCAGTGGTACTGTGTTATCAATTTATGGACGGAGAGAGAGAGAGAATCAAAGATTTTTTGGATTTGTCTTCAGAACTGACAACATCACCAGCACTGCCTTGCTCTACAGGTAAGTTTATTTTAGAACTATGTTTGCTCTTAGATATAGATATAGATAGGAAATAGGAAGTCTAGTCTGGCTGTTTTCTGTATTGATGTCAGCATTTTTCTACTGTATTATTTTAAACATTTCTGTGTGATCTCTGAACTCTTGACTAGCATTGTATAGTAAAAAGTATTGTCTTGTGTTCTTATTATTTATTATTAAATATTTTAAACCTTTCAACTGTAGCTGTTTTATGTAGAGGTAATTTAAGCTCTAGATTACATTACATGTATATAGTGATACTGTCCAAGCCATTCGAAATAAGCCTTGCTGTTCGTCACACTTACCATTTAGATAATAATATTGCACAATAATAATTGGACACCCTTTGATAAGGGCCTTATTAGTAGCTGATATTAGTGGTTGGTGGCAAGTGGTACTACTGTATAGTCTGGTCAGAAGGAGCATAGCTGGATCACCTGTGCCACCCTTCCCCAGGAGTATCTGTGTGTTTGTATATAACTCATATCTCACAGTGTGTGTGTCAGCAACTAGGGCAGGGACATGAAGCACTGGCTGGATAGAGAGGGTGCTGGAGGTTTTAGCTTGATCGGTAGGCTGAGATCTGGACCCTATAACTGTGCCAGTGGGGAGTCTTAATGGGGATCTGGAGAGAAAGGGAGAAACAAGCCTCAGACTGACTGTGATCTCTGTGTGCTCTTAAGGGAAATTGTACTTTACTGTGTGTGTACTTGTTATCCTTCCCAATGTGGACACCTCTCACTGGAGTTAGTGGTGAGGATTGAGGCTCCTTAATTGCTAGGTCAGTGCACGGGTGTCACAGTGTTTTTACATGGCTAGGCTTGTAAACACCATAGGGCCATTGAGCTAGTAACCTCCAATGAACCTAAAAAGCTATGAACCTATGCAGGCCTCCCACCACCTTTTCTCCAACACACCCTGCTGATGTCATACACTATAAGTTGATCTGCAGTCTTGTAAAAGTCAGACATGTGCTGTTACACTTGTGTAAAGTTCTTAGTTCTGTACTCTGTTTACTTAGACAGATAGGGGCTCTATTCTCACTACAGTCAAGTGTGTGTGTCTAGCCATAAGAGCAGAAGTATGTATCTGACAGTTACCATGCCAGTGCCATGGATTGACAGTATTTTGATACTTGCATATGTGCATGCATCCATTTCATGCAGACTTACCAACATCTTCTCTCCAACATGCCTTGCTGTTGCCATCCACTATAATTTGACCTGCAGTATAGTAAAAGTCAGTCTTGTGCCATGGTGCTTACATAATAGGTTCATAGGTTCATAGGTTCATACTAGGCTATCTGCCCTAGGGCATTTATAAGCCTAGCCAGAGTGTGTGTGGCTTTCACCACCCCTTAGGATGAGAATACTATACCCATTAGTTTGCTGTGCCTCTGTCCAGCAGTGACACAGAGATGATTCCTGGGGTAAACCTATGATCTCCCATCCACTCGTCAAGATTTCTCTTGAACAGAGTCAGTGAGAGGCTCTGCCTCACATGGACTGGGATTCTGTTCCATAGTGTAGGGAGTCTCTGGGTGATGAATCTGTCCCTCCAGCACATCCTATTTATATCCGTGTTGAGGTTTAAGTCTCTTGCTCTCGTGGCTCTGGTGGATTTGGATTTTTTGAGGTGGAGCATGTCCATTAATTCCGGGTTGGACATGGCCTTGTATGTCAGGCACAGATCACCTCTGAGCAGACGGTATGCGACTGAATAGAGCTGGAGTTTCTTCAGTCAGGCAGCGTATGACATATGTTTGAGCCCCTTTATCCTTTTGGTGAGGAACTTTTGGGGTCTTTCCAACTGCTGCAGGTGTCGGGTAAGGTACATTCGAATGGGGCGTTGTACTCAATCATTGGTCTGATAAGTGAAGAGTACAGGGTACAATGACCTCTCCTGATCTGGATGTGAATCCCTTCATGATCAGGTGGGCAATGTAGAAGGTCTTCCTAACCACTTTGGCAATGTGAGTGCCAAAAGAGAGGTTACTGTCAACTTGGGTCCCCAGGTCCCTGATAACTTCTTCCGTGTTTAATGGATTACCACCTATGTGGTAATTAGGGGTTACCTTGTTTTTCCCAAAGGTTATGACTATACATTTTTTGGCATTTAGCTTAAGGCCATGGCTCTGGCACCAGTTATCCATTTCTATGAGACCTCTCTGGAGGATGTCTGTGTCTGATGGAGTGTCAATTATGGTGCCCAGTTTGCAGTCATCTACAAATTTTGTCAGCCACAATCCCCCTATGTTTGCCTGCACTTCAGAAAAATAAATGCCGAACAAGAGGGGGCCCAGGACTGAGCCCTGTGGGACACCGCTCGTGACCGGCTTAGAGTCAGACATGGCACCAGCAACTCTAACCCTGTGGGTTCTGTCCTTGAGCCAGTTTGCAACCCATATTGTGACATATGGGTTTACATCTAAGCTGGTAAGCTTTTCTATGATGCCCGAGTGGGGTATTGTGTCGAACGCTTTTGCTAGGTCAAGGTAGGCTGTGTGAACTGCCTTACCCTCATCAATGGCCTTAGTGACTGTTTCGAAAAAGTCGACCAAGTTCAAGAGGCAGGATCTGCCCTTGACAAAGCCAAATTGGGTAGGATCCAGTGTCTGTAGGTCCCCAATGTCTTTATTTATGAGTTCCATTATGATACTCTCCATAGCTTTACATGAAAAGGCTCATCAAGCTTATGGGGTGGTAATTTCTAGGGTCCGTAGAAGCACCGCCTTTGTGGAGTGGGACCACAGTTGCCATACACCATTCTTTGGGTACGTATCCTGTAGTAAGGCTAAGATTAAACAGCAGCCTTATGTGTGGGTTTAGTTCCTCATTGAGTTCATGTAGCACACAGCCGGGGACACCGTCCGGTCCCATTGATGCTGTGTTTTTTGCTTTAGAGAGAGCAGCTCTCACCTGGGCATCTGAGATGTTTGGGAGGCTAGACTCTGGTGGGATAGATATTTCTCCTTTTGGGGGGAGGGAGGGGAGAAATTAGCACTGAACCTGTCTGCCAGTATGTTGGCAATGTCTGTGGGTTCAGTGATTTTTGTATCATTTTGGACTAATTCTGAGCATATCTGGGAGTTTCCACCCAGGTTTCTAACATAGCTAAAGAAGGCCTTATGATTGTCTTTTGTGTCTTTAGCGATTTTTCTCTCAAAGTTGGCCTTGGATGATTTTATGAGTGATCGTAGTTTTTTGCTAGTATTGATCACAGATGCCTTCCCTTTTAGGGATTTTGCTCTGTCATGTAGTAGCTTTCTCCTTTTGTTGTAGAGTTTGTTTATGGCTGGGGTCCACCAGACCGGATGCCTGCCTTTGGTGGAAAGGGTCTAGATTTTATTAGGGATCGCTTGATCCATACATTCCTGGAGTACTGAATTCTGTAGTCTGTATACATAGATAGGCAGGGGTTCTGTTCTCACTATAGTCAAGTGTGTGTGTGTGCGTGTGTGTGTGTGTGTGTGTGTGTGTGTGTGTGTGTGTGTGTGTGTGTGTGTGTGTGTGTGTGTGTGTGTGTGTGTGTGTATGCTTGTCTAGCCAGAAGAGGAGTAGTGTGTATCCTACAGTTACTGCGCCAGTCCCATAGATTGATAGTATTTTGATACTTGCACATGCCTACACATCCATTTCATGTAGGCTTCCAAACATGTTCTCTCCAACATGCCCTGCTGATGTCATCCACTATAAGTTGACCTGAAGTCTTGTAAAAGTCAGAATTGTGCCATAGTGCTTGTATAAAATATTGAGTTTTGTAGTCTATGTACTTAGATAGGCAGGGAGTCTGTTCTCAATACAGGCAACTGTGTGTGTGTATTTGTCTAGCCAGAAGAGCAGAAGTGTGTATCCTACTGTTACCATGCCAATCCCATCTTTGTTAACAATAGGTTATGGAAATAGAATGTGATTTGCACAATGGATTTTTTGCATGCAAAATGTATATGTATATATTTATATATATGCTTTAGATCGCCACATGGTCTAAGGTTTATATATTTCAAACCATGTAGTATATTGCCTTGGATAAAAATCACAGACTTAATAATCCTAATAATCTGAGGTACTACATCATCATTAATTTTATTTATAGTGCATAAGGGTTATATTATTATGACAGCTACTAAGTAGGGCAGGGCCAGTTCTTATGTCACACTGAAGGGGGAAGGGATGTGAATTTGTTAACATGTATACCAATACACTGTGTTTTACAGCACAATAAACCACTCCCATACCTGATAAAAAGTATATATAGTTAGAAAGTTTGTGATGAAACTATTATTCTGTTATTTTTGTTTTACTTGGATTGCTTGTCTGTGTGCTTAATAAAGGAGTTTTACTGGAAACAGTCTGTCTACCCTGCTTGAATTACTTTTGAATACATAGTAATTCTGTATAATATTTCAACTTAAGACAAGTTTATGTTCGCTACTTCTACTACCATTATCTGATCTTATTAATATACAGTGATTAACTATATATGTAAGTAGTGCAGGTCAGACTTGAGCTGTGGCACTTAGCTTAAATACAGAGTTCTGTGGTCTGTGTACCTGTGTACTTAGATAGCTAGGGGGTCTATATCACTGTAGTCAGGTGTGTGTGTGTGTGTGTGTGTGTGTGTGTGTGTGTGTGTGTGTGTGCGTGTGTGTGTGTGTGTGTATGTGTGTACACTTGCCTGACATTACAGAGACCCTTTTACACCAACATGTGGGTCACTGTTATTGCCATATTCTCCTCACCAGACACTGCTGATGCTATCAGCTATAAAGTACTGCAAGTCAGATTTGAGCTGTGGTTGCCTTAAATACAGACTTCTTCAGTTTGTGAACTTAGATCGGTAGGGGTTCTATATCTCTGAAATCAGCTGTGTGTGTGTATGTGTGTGTGTGTGTGTGTGTGTGTGTGTGTGTGCATGTGTGTGCATGTGTCTGGTGTGTGTGCATGTGTGTGGTGTGTGTGTGTGTGTTTGGGCTCTTGCTTGACATTAGGGAAAGCCTTTTACATCAGCATTTGAGACACTGTTATTGCCATATTCTCCTCAGCAGACAATGCTCATGTCATCAGCTATATCTGATTTGTGGATGTGCACTATTCCCACCAGGGCAGGGTCAGAGACTGGCCTGGAGGCCAGGCAGAAGTCAGACCATCCTATACAATACAGATTACGATGACATGGCTTTCAGTCTATCTACATAAATCACTACATGGTTTATAGGCCATGTGTTTTCTTTGTGAGAAACCCCTGTGCTCTCCAGCTATTGCATGTGTCTGGTGAGGTACATGCAAACAACAGCATTATACTCTATTAGTATTCTAATGAGGCTCTAGTACAGTGCTGTAATATAATCCTAAGATCTGAATATGATGGCATGACATATGATGTTTACAACATAGGCTTTCAATAATGTTGTGGACACATGGTAGTTGAAGTTCAGTTTGCTATCTATGTGTGTTTCCAGTGCTTGCATCACTGGGTTTCAGCACAGTGAGACTATTTTCAATGCTGTAATTAGCAGGGAATTCCACTTTTCAGCAGGACAAAATAAAGACACATTTTTGCATTTATTTGTAGACTGTTGGCGTTGTCACCAGTCATTTGTTTGTGTTAGCCCCTCCTGTAGTATGTTATCATCATAGATGGACTCAGAGATTGCAACCAATATGCAAGAATCAGCAAATGCATTAAGCCAAATGCTGTATACTTTAGCCTGAACTGTTGAGAAATAGATTCCAAACAGTAAAGGGCCAAGCATAGATCCCTGGGGTATACCAATGGTGACAGCTGTACTGGTACAGGTTGAGTCACCAACTTTCATGGTATGTTTTCTGTCAGTGAGCCAGTTGGTTATCCATCTAATGACATGAGGTTTAATCCCCAGCTTTGAGACTTTCTCAATAATTCTTTCTTGGCCTATTGTGTTCAAACCCCAGGCCAGTTGAGGATAACCAGAATGCACTGTCTTAACCACATCCAGGACTATCACACAGAGTCAATGGGCTGTGACAACATCACAGATCACCTATCACATGACTCATCACATATGCCTTCCTGACATGGTTGAATACACACTTCGACATACCCTTCATACAAGCTATGTTGCTATAGAAGGGTGATTTCAACATGCATCCATGTGATTTTGGGGGGAGACAGCACCTGATGCATGCATGTATACACACATCCTGACTCTCCTCATAGGCCAACATGTCATCACAAACTTTTCTAAATGGACACTAGTGATATCCCAGCTGTATGCAACAGACTTGTGTGAATAGTTAATGTTACATCATGTCTGTTACATCTGTTAGATGTCCTCAAAGAGATCATCAAGGCCATGCATGACAACAACACTATCAGCCTTTTGAACTTGACAAGCCCAAGGTATTTGACACATATCCACACTAAGATATTCACTCAACACTGTCAAATGTGTCCATAGACACCTATATCACTGAGTGAGTAAACTAGTGTATCACATGTATAATATCTAAATATGTTGACATGTGTGAAGTGACCCATATCAGGTCCAGTGATCAGTTCCATAAATCAGAGCTGTCTGCTAGGCCCTTTCCTTTCTATTATTTAAGTGATGGACATCACAGATGACATACATATCCAGTATCAACACACACTAGAGATTGCTGCCACAGTCATGACAACATCTGCAATGATAAGAAACCATGGGGGGATTTGTTACATCAGGAAATTAAACACACAACATAGTATAATGTGGACATCACACCATATAATCAGGCCAGTAGGTATGTGCTCTGTGTCCTGGGATAGATGGAAAGTGGAACGCCCACCAGCATGTATTCACAGTGCTAACTTCTTCCTTGTATATAACACAACTACTGAGTATGTGAAGGACATCCACATCAGAGGCAATAATGCCTCCACAGTTCACTGCCTTCATCACACCAATAACTGAGTACAATGCACCCTTCTTCATGTACCTCCCTACATGTCTTCCAGTGATGTGTAACTAAAGTATACCACATTTGTCAAAAGGAGCTGTCACACATCTTATTGGCCACACTCGTTATTGTTTTCGTGGCATAAAATTTACTGTCTGATGCTGCAGAACCCCCATCAGGTTGTTACACCAGATGCATGTGTGCTGCATGTTGTGGTGATGCACACAGTAAATACATAGGTGTTTGACAACATTAATGACATGGGTAGCATTCATGACAGTGTGGATTATGCCATATACATATGTCATGCACACCAGTCACTTAGCCTGTATTGATCATAATGTCACATACAGGTATAGCAGTGTCCCTCGTAACACCTCCAGCAGATGCTATGGTGCCAAGACAGTGTGCATCACTACTCTTATACAGTGTGAACGTATCATCATAGTTATACAAGTGTGTTTATGCAGCATCATTTCTGGTTACTCTAAATACTTTAAATCACATATGTTATGTCAGAGGCATGGGATTACTGGTGATATTATTGTGATATTGTCCATGATTCTGCTTGCTTCCTTTAATGTTGTCCATGAGCCTTTACTTTTGTCCCACTTGCTGGAGACCTCTACTGAGATTACACTCATATTCAGGCAAATCAGTTTGCACAGCTTCACAATATGCATCCTACCCTGATTGTACATAACAGCCCTGATAGATGTCCTCTGCATTATTCATGTAAGGATGATTATCTCACACAGACATCCTCCTCATTGTTATGTCACTGTGTATGGCAGTCACATAATACACATTTTCACTGTGCAGTCCCTGCTGTAACAGATTGATATGTGATTGGTGTTGCTGTTACAACCGTCTTCCATTGACATGCCCTCATCTGCTGTAAATTAGGTTGTTTCACCTGTCTTGTTTGCCTGTGTTCATTCCTACAATTCATCTGTGTATTCAACGCACACACTTCCCCGAGTGTTTATTTTCATTGCAGTCCATATACCCTTACAGATCATTTACACAACTTCAGTACAGAATGCCAGGAATGGGATTTTACAATAATCTGCACTGTAGATGCACTGTCCTTTAATGTATTTGGACCATACACTAAACAATCATACATATCAACTGTCCAGAGTTTTGCCTTTATATCTTTTGGTGTGTTCCTTATCAAATTTGTGGTTTTCTGCCATATCACTGGGATGATCTCAGGACTGATGTGACTCAATATTACATACATTTGAGTTTCAGACTTCAAATCCTTCAGAAAATATATCTTAACACAAACCCTTTGTTATTGTAGTACATTTCTAAAGAGCAAATATGTCAAATATGTCCATATTTCTGGGTCATATGTTCACCTTTGTCCAGATGTCTTGCACGAAGAGATTGAGAGCTATCCATGAAGCCCTGTTGATCATTGTGGCATTTCATGAAAACCGTGGCCCTTCAGTGTTCTGATATAATCAGGATTGCTATCTATGTTTGCTTACATGGTTTCCTGGCTGGCAACACTGTCTGAGAGGTAATGAAAATAGATAGCACTGGGTTCATAGCTCACTGCAAGGGATCCATTTAGTACATTAGCTATATGAAACCCATCTTTGGTGAATTCAGATTCACTGCAGTCTTCTAGTATATCCAGTGAATACAGTATAAAGTATCAAAGTATAAAACAGCTCCCAATGAAATAAATGCCTCTTTGCACATGAAGAATAAAATACAAGAAAATCCAGATAAGATAGCCAAGAGGTAACCACAGCTTGACAACAGCTCCAGTGCAGGCAGTATATAAAACAAAGGCAATACTCCATCTATATAAAACAATTTGCGGTTTTAATTCGTATACATCAGGTAAGCGCTTTCACATAAGCTTCAGCAGACCGCTAAGATTCAAAAATTCGTCATCATCTCTTTATATAATGGTCACATGTTAAAATCATTAAGCAATTCAATATTTAAAGCAATCCACAAGTTAAAAAGTACTGTGTTTTCCTTGCTTTCAATATAAAAACAAGACATTCAATAGCTATGTAAATTACTTCTACAAATAAATTTAGTACTACTTCACGTGCTCACTACTTTGCTATAAATAAAATAATTTAATACAATAATGCCTTTATGCCATGTTGGCTGTTGTACCTATACACGGAACACTTACAAAAGGCATTCCATAAATCTAGGCAATAATATAGTTAAGGGACAAAGTATGAGAATATCACGATTAAATGCCACATGTGACATGCCGTTTTATACTTTGATACTGTTTCCATTTCTTTTATCGCATCCATCGGAGACATGGCGGAAATGAATGAATATATCAAACTAGATTATAGACCAATCGGGTCTATGCAAGGAGAAGACAGGGTTAATTCTGGTGCTGGTGTTATTGACCCTCAAGGATCCATGAGTGGTGGTAATGCAAGTGAAAGTAGATTGAATGTAAGTTATAATGGAGGTGAATGCCTGAAAACAAAACTCCTAACATATGTGAGGACTGATGTGAACTCTTTACTATTCTATGAAGCCGACAGTAATACAATTACAGTTTTGGTTACATTGGAATTAGCAATAGACAAGGTAGAGACTGACCTCTTAAAACTTAAATGCTTATCTACCCAATGACAGCATTTCGAGGTATGCCTCAGTAGAGGCATTATACTGAGAGGTCTACAAATCCTGAAAATGCCCACTTATGGAGAGCAATACCCAGAATTACTCACCAAATTGCAAAAGCTCAACTTAGAGGTGAGTAAGAATTATATTCAGCTGTTGCTAGATTTCTTTAAACCCATAGAGGAGGAATTAATTACCTCTATATTGAGGCAACAACAGGAATTATATTCCAACTATCCAGACATTCTAGTAAATAATGCACTTTCCAATGTGTTGGACGGTGTTTTGATATATGAGAGGAGGTTGTTACAACAAAAAAGGGATAAAATAAATAGAGACACTCAAGATTTCCAACTAGGCCAAGTCTTCACCTGGCCGAGATCCAACGTTACATCTAGGTGGATGCCAACAATAACCAGGAATGTAACTGACATTGTAGGTTCCTCAAATGGAGAAATAAGAAAAAATAATGGAAATGACAACAGCAGTAATAACTTACCAAACAATTCAGCTGGTCTGAATTCCAACAGACACTAACTCAGGCATTAATGCACTACCTGCTATTTTTAGTTTACCAGTTGGAAGCAATTTATCTCAAACTGGTACCCAGAATGAATCACTTAATAGCATTTCCGATAATGTTATACATCCATTATCCGTGCGTCCTAAAAACAATCAAGTAATAGGAACTACACAGAGAGTTGATAATGGACAGAATCATACCTGGGTTTTTCCATCATTCCCCCTTCCTATAACTATGGAGAAGGGGGCCAGGAGAGACTGCTCGATGAGCAGAGGACGGCAGAAGCGGAAACTCTCAGAAGAGATGGGGTCCAACCAAACCCTAAAAAAGATGTGGAATCAGATGAAGACTGCCTGATCTGGAATATCTCACACAGGAGACTGGACAATGATGAGATTAATGTATTAAATAAGGGTCTGGATTGTATTCCTACCACACGCAATCAACTCACACATGTTTTAACTGATGTCAAGCTGTTCACCAGAAATGTTATGTTGAGATATCAATATGGTAATAGTGAAAATAGCCGTTTTCAGATGTTTAAGAAACCCAGTGAATATATACCACAAAATCATCCCTTAGTGGAAGCCTTTTACAATCTAATTGAAGGTGATATTTATGAGAAATACAATAAAGATTATACTAGGCACGCTTTTAGTAAGAAAAGCAATAATAATCTGAAATATAATGAAAGGAAAGCTCTACAAAGACTACAACAGGACAGCATGGTCGTTTTTAGACCACCAGATAAGGGTGGACCTTTAGTAGTTATGGATACGATACAATATTATAATACCATGACTGATATGCTTAATAATGATGAATGTTATGGCATAATAAACAAACAAGAATTGGATATTATTAAGTCTAATATACGTTGAATGATACTTGAATTAGTTGATAGCCATATTATAGACATGGAATTAGCAACATTTTTGCATGTTGAATATCCAATGATACCGAACATACAAGGAATACTCAAAATACATAAAGATAATGTTAACCCCCCCCCCCCATGAGACCTATAGTCTTCGGTGGGGGATGGAGCACTGAACCATTTTCTCTTTATGTAGAAAGACATCTGAGACCAGTAATAGACAAAAACAAACATATACTTAAAGATACCAAGCAATTTCTATCTGATTTATATCAGTTCTTTAATCAGACTGAAATGAAATCTAATATGTTATTTGTAACATTAGATGTGCAATCCTTATTCACTATTATACCTAATGAATTAGGAGTTGTCACCATTAAAAAATATCTAGGTAAGCACAGTCAATATACAGAACAGAAAATAGATCTTATAAGTATGTTTTTGGAAATTATACTGGAGAACAATGTTTTTGTCTATAATAACAATGTATATACATCCAACATGACAGCGTGGCTATGGGCACATCTTGCGCTAATAGTTACGCAAATATGTTCCTGGACATGTGGGAAGAAGAAGAACTCTTCCAGAATGTACGGTATCGTGAGCATATTCAGTTCTATCGACGGTTTGTAGATGATGTCTTTTTTGTATGGGAAGGAGAAGAACTGGAACGATACACTGAAGCCATGAATAATATGACTACATATTTAAAATTCACTTTCAGTTATTCAGATACCAGAATAGAATATTTAGACATCTTTGTGGAGGGAGTTATGAATACTTATGTCAACACAGGAGTTTATAGGAAAAAATGTTATAGAAATACCCTCCTTCATCAACGTAGTATGCATCCTTCATATATATTCAATAACATAGTTAAGTGACAAAGTATGAGAATATCACGATTAAATGCCACAGAAAAAGGATACCAAGAAGAAATTAATAATTTTAGATATAGGCTCTTTAAATGAGGATATAAAGAAATAGAAATTGAAGCAGGATTACAGGATATTAATCAGTTGAGGGAAAATAGAGCAGCCCCATATTATTCAGCACACTGCCTTTATCAGCAGAAAGATACTAGGACCCAACTGAAAATACCAATGTACTATACCAATGATAATAAAGATCTAATGGATATAATAAACAGCCACTGGTGTATCCTTACCATAGATGAGGAAATAAGGAATATTGTAGGAGAAAAACCTAGATTCCAGTTTAAGAACAAACCCAACCTTAAAAGGATATTGTGACATCCAACAGTCAATACTACTATTCAGGCTTATACTGGCACCCACTGCTGTGGTAAATGTAATTTTTGTACATACATTGAAACAGAAGATAGCTATATACATCCAGACACAGGACAATATTATAAGTTTCATGTATGTGCAGATTGTGGCACTGACCATGTTGTATATTTAGCTACCTGTCAAAAATGTCAATCCTTCTATGTCAGTAAAACCAACAGGACATTTCGGACTAGAATTAGAGAACATCTTTATGCTATTAGGATAGGCTATGCCACTAATGCCTTGGCTAAACATAATATGACACAAGGCCAGGAACATGCTTTTCGATTTATGGCTATAGACTATACCATCCCTATAGTAAGAGAGGGCAATATACGAAATAATACAGAAAAGAAGGAAGTCAACTGGATTATGAGAATGAGGGCAGATAAAGGTAAAGGCTTTAATGAGAAAGCCTCAATTAAACCAGTTCTAAGAGCTAGACATTTAGCAATAAAATAACTACAAGATATTTCATTAGGTTTAATTTCCCTCTATAGTAGAATAATCATCATTTTTTAAGTACTGTTAGATGGAATTGTGTATATGTATATATATATATATATATATATATATATATATATATATATATATATATATAGTTTCATATTTTATGGTGTAATATTATGGTTGCATCAGTATCAAGTCATTGATTGGTTGCATATATTTTCTTACACCATATATAGCATTCAATATTAAGATCTGTAGGCTCTATAAATGTTATTAGTAAGTCATGTTTATCAATTTTGATATGATTGCTACATGGTAATGTAGTAACATTACATATATATTATTGTTTTGTTTCATGACTTTATAGTGGATTCACTGGGTATTCAAATATAATTACCTGTATTTATATTACTACAAGGCAATATATGAATTTTATATGGTTAAATATATTGTTTATATTTATATTTAATTTTAACCTGAAGGCATATAATATTACCAGATTCATGCCGACAGATCAGATTCTGCATCTAGACTGTAATAGATAGAATATTATAATTCACATGCATTTATATAATGAATAATAGTTACAGACTAAAAGCTGACTGCATTAAGAGGTGGACAGTGGATGACATGCATACTCGGCATGGATTATTGTATAGATGTATGGAACGCATTTTGTAAGTGTTCCGTGTATAGGTACAGCAACCAACATGGCATAAAGACATTATTGTATTAGATTATTTTATTTATAGCAAAGTAGTGAGCCCGTGAAGTAGTACTAAATTTATTTGTAGAAGTAATTTACATAACTATTGAATGTCTTGTTTTTATATTGAAAGCAAGGAAAACACAGTACTTTTTAACTTGTGGATTGCTTTAAATGTTGAATTGCTTAATGATTTTAACATGTGACCATTATATAAAGAGATGACGAATTTTTGAATCTTAACGGTCTGATGAAGCTTATGTGAAAGCGTTTACCTGATGTATACGAATTAAAACCGCAAATTGTTTTATATAGATGGAGTATTGCCTTTGTTTTATATACTGCCTGCACTGGAGCTGTTGTCAAGCTGTGGTTACCTCTTGGCTATTTTACGGTATAAAGTGTTTTCAAAAATCTATAGAAAATGCTGTGAGCATCATAATCTGGGGTAAGCACTGTACTTAAATAGTTAGGAAGCTGCAAACTGAGAGTTCTTACATATCAGTACTGGCATTTTATTGTGAAATGCCACAAAATTCATGACAGTAATAGGCATCAAAAGGATTTGACAACCAGTGGATCCATCTCCCGGAAGTGTGTATACAAAGTGATGTTTATAGGCATCAGACTCAATGAAGACATGTCGACCTAACCCTCCTTTAGTGTTAATTGAAGCTGTGAAAAAAAAATTGAGTTGAAGCTAGGGTATTCTGACATATGAAAAGAGGTCTTTAAGACCATAAATGAGCTGAATCACTGTGTTTTAAATGCTTGTAATTATATTACTAATGCCAATATAAGCTGCTCCCTTGGGAAAGTGTCCTGCATAAATGATGAGGTTCTGCCTGTTTCATTCTCCATTTAAACTAATATTTTCTGTTTAAACTCATGTTGATATAACTTCTTCACAATCCCATTGCTTCACCCAATCATTTATTCTTCTCTTTCTTTGTCTTCTTATTCCCATGTATCCATGACAAAAATACTGCTCTCAGGGGGTTTCATGGCAACAGGCAAGGAAAGTATGAATTAGGGTTTTTCAGGATTATGTAACAATAATACATTAAGGCTTAGACTTTCTGTTTGCAAAGTCACAATTTCTTCCTAGACATGCATTTATATACAGAATATATCAGTGTAAGCATTCACTCTTGCAAGTTTTCCATTATGCTACTTGTATATATATTTTTCTTTTTTCTTCTTTTTTTCTTATGAGGAACTAGCCTTTTGCTTGCACCAGAAGATTCTTTTGCAATGGAAGTTTATACTGCCTCCCTGCCCCCCATTTGGATGATTCCATTTCCCATCCCCTAAATTATATATACTAAATCCACAGTCACACCTCAGTGAAGAAAAGGGCAAAAAACATTAAAAAATGCATTTCCAGCATGCACCATTCAAAATATTACAGCAAAACTCATCACAAGACATAAGCCATGACACGTGATAATTACTGTGATCTATAGTGTATAAACCTACTTAGTAGGTAGGGGTTCTAATCTCATTCTGTCCAACATGATGGAGTGTGTGTGTGTGTGTGTGTGTGTGTGTGTGTGTGTGTGTGTGTGTGTGTGTGTATATATATATATATATATATATATATATATATATATATATATATATATATAATTTATTTATTTATTTATGTTACATTTGTTAACCGGGCTAGTCCAACTGGATATATTTCCATTTTCAGCAGAGGCCCGGGGAGAAAAGCTCCACAGTAACATTTAAAATATTTATAATGCACAACTGTAAGAGAAAAAAAAAAGTAAAAAAAAAAAAAAGTAAAAAATGTAAAAAATGTAAGACAAAAAAAATAAATGAGAGAACAGTAGTTGCAAGGTCATTCTATATACATAAACACCATATTCAAAAAAATAATTATTTACAGAAATATAAAGGAATACATTTGTTAGAAATAATTAGAGATTTCTAGCTAAAAAAAGTGTGCTAATTAAGAAACACAATATATATATATATATATATATATATATATATATATATATATATATATATATATATATATCCATATGGCATCTGCGAGTTATAGTGTGTGATAGTAGATAGATAGGAGTTCTAATCTCACATCAGCCAACTTTGTGTCTGTGTGTGTATTTGTAAATATATCCCCTTGTAGCACTACGGACATGCCCATATGGGCTATCTCAGTGCAATGGTTATAGATAGCAGTGACTTATTAGCTCAGCTTGTTAAATGCTTTGTATATAGCACATTGCATGGCTAGGCTTAAAAAGGCCCTTGTGGTCATTAGCCTAGTAAATACCGATGAACAATATTACATTTTTGCATTATGGTGTTGTAAAGAATCACCCACCAATGAAGTGTAACTATGCTTTGGGTGAACTTACGTCATATAGGGGAGGGTACATAATTCAATCAGTAAAGATTCTGCAGTGGAGGGGTATAGGGACATTGTGCAGTCTGCCTGTTATGATTGTACTGCAGAGTTTCACATAGTAGACATAAGAGAACCCAAAGGTATATGGCATTAGAGTAGTCTAGGCTTGATGATACCATTGTAAGGTCATCTAGTAGAATAAGGTGCATATTCTATGTGTTAGCCCCCATATGCAAAAATTCAGGTTTAGCAACATCTGCAATCTGGCCCCTAGGTGACAGTTGTTCGCTGAAGATCAAGCTGAGTTTTGTATCCTGAACACAAACACCAAACTATTCTTGCAGTATAGAATTACAAGGGAGTGGTTAAGAGCTGGGGAGAACCTATCTAGTCATAGCATCAATCTTTGTAGGGTTAATTCTCAGATGGCTATTCCCCATCCGGAACAGGATTGATTCCTAACTACCTTCTAGAGGGCCAACATTTGCTCCTGGAGAAACAAGAGGTCCACATGGTACCCATTTGATTTGCAGTATTAATTTAAACCTCTTTATTGGATGTCCACACTATGTGGAAGCAAGCACATCATAAACACTATCTGGTTCAGTAATGATCCCTGTGGAACTCCATAACACAGATGGTTAGGAACCAGCCCTCTTGTGTACCACAGAACTTAAAAGAAGAACCATTACTGTGAATGACAGGCTACAGTGGGAATGCAGGCAATTTATCAGACATGCAATGATAATGAGACATTAGGTTTCATATGGGTATCTGCACAATTTAGAAAATTGCAAGACTGAGGGCATACAAGCAAGACAGTCCTAACCTAGATAAATCTGAAACCAGACTGCATACAGGAGCTTATAACCATATTATGTCTCACACATCCCAACTAATGTAGGACATGCATAGCTTGAGGGAAGCAGGTAAAGAGCATGCCAGTATCGATTGCTCAAGACTCCCTGCAGTGCACTACAGAGAGCGATGGTTAAGTAAAGGAGGCAGGTCACAACTCTAAACATAATTTAAACTAGTCTGCATAACCAGTTACTAAGTAGCCGAACTGCCTTTGGGAATTTGAAGTTGAAATAGATCAGATAATGGTCTAAGAGATGGTTTCTATGATCAAGTCAGAGGTGTTGAGAGCAAAGTTGAAAATCATATCCAGATACCAAACATTTTTTAGTGAGAAATTGAAGTAATGCCCGGAACACACTAAAATCACTTCATAATTAAGATTTATTTAACAACAGCAACTGATTTACTATTAACTCAAATGCTACAGTCACTAAAGATTAAATGATTTTGATAACTCAGCACTTAGATCACTATTGATAATCATTGAGTGCCATGGTGTAGGCATGGTACTGTGTAGAATGGTATACCAAATCATTTTGTGATTCAAAAAGGAAGGGTCACAAAAGCGTACAACATTATACTCAGTTTTACTGCTTTGTGTAACCACAGTACACTCTGTATGGAGTACATATGTTATGCCTCCCCCCACCGCCCCTAAGATTGTATGCAATTCAACAGAGCAGCACTGTCAGTGTCCTGGTTGTTCCCATTGGGGTAACCTATGGGAACCAAGTCTTGCACAGTGACTTCTAGTGCTGTAATCCCCACATTCCCTGCTATGCTTCTCAGCACACAGAGATGAGTAAATAGCACAAGTAACAAAAAACTGAGGGTAATGCTAGTCAATGCCTGAAGACTAAACCTCAAAATGCACGCACTCGAGGCACTTCTCAGTATGGAGAAAATCAATATATGTGCAGTAACAGAAACCTGGTTTAAGGCTCCAGACAGCACCCCAGCACTACCAGGCTACAACTCATACCATACATTTCGGCCACAAAACCTGGACTGAAATACAAAAGCAGGGGTGTATCCATATTCATCAAGGATACCCACACCTCCAGGTTAGTGGCACAGCACAATGCTTCAGAGATCATCCACGTGCAACTAACAATGGGCAAAACTGCAATTCAAATTGTAGCTTGCTACAGATCACCCACCATGTCCCAGGACCCCCACTCCTCATTTCTGGAAACTCTGGGAAACATAAAGGTCCTACCAAACACCCTGATTTTGGGTGATTTCAATTATCCAAACATTAACTACTCAAGTACAAACTCCCTTGCCCAACATTTTTTAGAATTTATAAACTCAAACACCCTGGATCATCTGGTCAATACCCCCACTAGAGGTGACAACATATTGGACCTGGTCATCACCAACATGGGCGACCGGTGTTGCACATCAGAGGTCAACCTCTCGTTGGTTAGATCTGACCATAAATTAATCACTCTGGATATCCACATTCCGCCCCCACCCCTCGTCAAAGAAACCACTGTGAAAAACATTTCAAAAGCAAACTTCACGCTACTTAAGACCGAGCTGGAAAGTTTCAAAGCCCCCATGCTAAAGGATAATGCAGTCCAAGCTGCAAAATCCTTTACTAATGCACTCTACAGGCACCTACAAGAATGCATGGATCGTGCTATCCCAAGCAAAACCAAGACTCAGACCTCCAAGAAAGGGAAACCAGTCTGGTGGACCCCTGCTATAAACAAGCTATACAATAGAAGGAGGAAACTAGTTCAGAAAAGAGTAAAATCCCAAGAAGGGAAGACATCCCTGATCAGTATCAGTAAGAAATTACGATCCCTCATAAAATCATCCAAGGCTAGCTTCAAAAGAAAAATTGCTAAGGACTCCAAAGATAACCACAAGGCATTCTTTAGCTATGTCAAGAATCTAAGTGGAAATCCTCAGATCTGCTCGGAGTTTGTGCAGAATGGCACAAAATATACTGAACCGAACGATACAGCCAACATCCTGGCAGATAGGTTCAGTGCAAACTTCATTCCCCTCTCAACCCCAAAAGGGCCCATAACTATACCAGAAGAATGTAGTGCCCCTGAAATCACAGACATTCAGGTTAAAACACCCCTATCCAAAGCCAAAAACACAGCATCGATGGGACTGGATGGTGTCCCAGGCTGTGTCCTACACAAGCTCAAAGATGAACTAACCCCTCACCTAAACACACTGTTCAAACTCAGCCTCTCCACAGGCCACATGCCCATAGAGTGGTGCACAGCAATGGTTATTCCGCTCCACAATGGTGGCGCCAGAACAGACCCCAGGAACTATTGCCCTATAAGCCTGACTAGCTTGGTCTGCAAGGCTATGGAGCACATCATCATGGATCTCATTAGCAGAGAAATTGAGAACCTCCAAACACTGAACCCTACCCAGTTCAGCTTTGTTAAGGGCAGATCATGCCTCCTAAACCTGGTGGACTTCTTTGAGACAGTTACCAAGGCTATAGACGAGGGAAAAGTGGTCCACACAGCCTACCTAGACCTTGCAAAGGCCTTCAACATCATTCCCCATTCTGGTATTATAGACAAGCTCACCAGCCTGAACATAAACCTCTACATCATGAGATGGGTTGCCAACTGGCTCACGGACAGAACCCACATGATAAGAGGTGCGGGAGCTAGGTCTGACTCTAAATTGGTTACAAGTGGCATTCCCCAGGGCTCAGACCCCTCCTGTTTGGCATATACTTCTCAGAGGTACAGGCAAGCACAGGAGGACTATGGCTGACCAAGTTCACAGACGACTGCAAACTAGGGGCTATAATTGACTCTCCGGCTGACACAGACATCCTTCAAAAGGGTCTCACTGAGACAGATACCTGATGTCAAAACCATGGCCTCAAGCTAAATGCCAAAAAGTGCATAGTCATCCCCTTTGGAAAAAAAAAAAAGTACCCACAAACTATCACATAGATGGTAGTCCCCTAAATATGGAAGACGTAATAAGGGATCTGGGGACCCAAGTAGATAGTGACTTCTCCTTTGATAATCACATTGCGAAAGTGGTTAGAAAATCCTTCTATGTGGCCCACCTAATCATAAAAGGGTTTGCATCAAGAAAAAAAGAGGTCATTGTGCCCCTCTACACATCACTCATCAGACCCATCATAGAGTACAACGCCCCATTTGGGATGCACCTTACAAGACACCTGCAACAGCTGGAAAGACCACAGAACTACCTCACCAAGAGGATCATTGACCTCAAACAGATGCCCTATGCAGCTCGACTGAAGAAACTCCAGCTGTACTTGGTTGCATACCGCCTACTCACAGGTGATCTCTGCCTGACATACAAGGCCATGTCCAACCCAGAATTGATGGACATGCTCCACCTAAAGAAAACCATATCCCCTCGAGCCACATGCTCTAGGAATCTAAACCTCACCACAACAATAAATAGGATGTGCCGGAGGGATATATTCCTGTCCCAGAGACTTCCCATGCTCTGGAACAAGATTCCAATCTACATTAGGCAGAGCTTCTCGCTAACCCTCTTCAAGAGAAACCTTGATGAGTGGATGGGAAACAGAAAGTTTACCCCGGGGATCACTTCAGTGGCTCTGCTGGACAGAGTCACAGGGAACTAATCTAAGGGGACGGCGAAAGCCAACACATTCCGGCTAGGCTTATAAATGCCTTGGGGCAGATAGCCTAGTACCTACCTATGAACCTATTACCATAGTTAAAAAAAAATTCAAAACTTCCTTTACATGGTAGAACAAAATCTTATAGCCAATAGTGTTCACTGTGCTGTAGCAACTTGATGTCACAACCATAAATTACCCCACCTCTACTAAAATTAGGCTGCCAAACTCCCACAAGTGCGAGCTCACATGACACCTGATCTCCTTATTACTATATTATGGTAATGAATCTGTCTCTGCCAGCATGCCCAGTGAGTGAAACATTTGTTGAATCACTTATCAGTATGATTTGCAGAACAACATACAACACATCAGACCAGCAACTGTCTTCTGACAGGACTGGGGAGGAACTGTGTGCCAGAATAATTAGTATACCAGTGTTTGCAATGCATAAAGAATATTGAACACCACCATTAAGGACCCTGATCAATGTCTATGAAGCACAATGCTGAAGGGCAACATATTTGATATAGCATGTAGAGTGCTTGTACATCTCTCTCTCTCTCTCTCTCTCTCTGTCTATCTATCCATATAACACCAGGGCCCATTACTAAGAAAGTCAATGAACTGTTTTAGGAAATTCCTTACACTACAGGATACATGGTAGATAAGAATCCCACATTGTTTTGCTCGTATGTCATGTTCATTGAAGTGGCCATTCTCACTAGAATTCTGAAGCAGATCAAATGAGGATCTGAAACAGATGGCAACTCCCCTAAGAGATGATTCCATTTCTTAGGCACTGAATTGTGATAGTGCAGGGATATCCTCTGCCTAATGGATGAAAGTCTGGTAGCCTGTTAAGTTTTCATTATAAACATAAGATTATTGTTAACCAGAAAGTCAGAAACAATGTCTGTCTTGTGGACGGACCTTGAATCAGTACAGAGATGCAGAGTAGAAGTTTTGTATATTTGCTTGAGGCGTATAAGAGACTGCCTGGGTTTCAAAGTAGAGTTGCTGCTACTGAGATTTGTCTGCATACATCAACTGGACATAAGCTGATTTAAGTATATTTCCTTCATTTTATTGTGGTTGTTATAACTTGGGGACTGATTTCTCAGATCTAGCTCTGTTGAAACTGTCTTGTGTGTGTGTCTGAAGCTCTGCACTAGTTGTTAAACTGCACTGAAATTCCTTTAAGTGTTAATTAGCTTGGGGGGTTTTCTGATAACTTTAAAACCTGTGTTGGTTACATCTCTGGTAATCATTTTAAGTAGAGTTGCTGCTACTGAGATTTGTCTGCATACATCAACTGGACATAAGCTGATTTAAGTATATTTCCTTCATTTTATTGTGGTTGTTATAACTTGGGGACTGATTTCTCAGATCTAGCTCTGTTGAAACTGTCTTCCCACCCCCTTCCCTGTTCTTGGATGTAGTTTAAATTTGGTGGCTTTTGCAGTGCCCGCCCCACTGTAGATTTGATCTAGGACACTCCCCCAGTCCCTTCTCTTTACCGCATTCTCTCTAATAAACCCTTTCTGCACTTGCTTTTAGTCCTTTTTAATTTAATTACATTTTTTCATACTGTGTGTGGACTAATATTGCTACATACTCAAGTGTGCCAGCTTGCACTGCATGTGAATTGTTTTTATAGCATTTACTGTCTGTTTTTTCCTTGTCGCTGTAAAAAAAAAAAAAAAAAAAAAAAAATCTCTTGTTTTCCTGCCTTACTGAACTAGAGTAGTCCAGTTTCAGAGTTGCTGATCCCTGGGCTTTGTTTTTAGTTCCTGTTACTGAACCATTGCCTTATTAGGAAGGAGGGAAGTTTCTTTGCTTACCAGTGGGAGTGGGAAGCACTGAGCGGCCTTTTTGTCCGATTTGGTGAAGTTTCAGCCAGAAACTAGTAGTCCATTGGTCCTTTTGGGCCAGTTCCTAGCTCCTTTCAGCCCCTGCTATAAAACACGCTAAACACGCGTTTTCCAGCTTGTACCAACTCAGCACAGATCCTCGTGGTGGCCTGCAGAGTGATCCAAGCAGCAGAGAGCTAAAAGAGTGACTTTCTACCAGATATAAGTATTTTTGTGGCTTTCCCACTGTTATTAAGCTAGCGACTGCATTTCGCCTGTTTTACTGCTACTTTAAGTGATTTCTGCATTTTACACTGTTTATTGCACTTTAAGTTACTAATTGTTGCAAATTGTTTCTGTAGGCTACACACTAAAGTGCTAGCCGATTTACAGCATTTATAGCATTTACTGTCTGTTTTTTTTCCTTGTCTCTGTAATAAAACAAAAATCTCTTGTTTTCCGCCTTACTGAACTAGAGTAGTCCAGTTTCAGAGTTGCTGATCCCTGGGCTTTGTTTTTAGTTCCTGTCACTGATCCATTGCCTTATTAGGGAGGAGGGAAGTTTCTTTGCTTACCAGTGGGAGTGGGAAGCACTGAGCGCCTTTCTGTCCGATTTGGTGAAGTTTCAGCCGGAAACTAGTAGTCCATTGGTCATTTGGGGCCAATTCCTAGCTCCTTTCAGCCCCTGCTATAAAACACGCTAAACACGCGTTTTCCAGCTTGTACCAACTCAGCACAGATCCTCGTGGTGGCCTGCAGAGTGATCCAAGCAGCAGAGAGCTAAAAGAGTGACTTTCTACCAGATATAAGTATTTTTTGTGGCTTTCCCACTGTTATTAAGCTAGCGACTGCATTTCGCCTGTTTTACTGCTACTTTAAGTGATTTCTGCATTTTACACTTTTTATTGCACTTTAAGTTACTAATTGTTGCAAATTGTTTCTGTAGGCTACACACTAAAGTGCGCTAGCCGATTTACAGCATTTATAGCATTTACTGTCTGTTTTTTTTTTCTTGTCTCTGTAATAAAACAAAAAAATCTCTTGTTTTCCCGCCTTACTGAACTAGAGTAGTCCAGTTTCAGAGTTGCTGATCCCTGGGCTTTGTTTTTAGTTCCTGTTACTGATCCATTGCCTTATTAGGGAGGAGGGAAGTTTCTTTGCTTACCAGTGGGAGTGGGAAGCACTGAGCAGCCTTTCTGTCCGATTTGGTGAAGTTTCAGCCAGAAACTAGTAGTCCATTGGTCGTTTTGGGCCAATTCCTAGCTCCTTTCAGCCCCCTGCTATAAAACACGCTAAACACGCGTTTTCCAGCTTGTACCAACTCAGCACAGATCCTCGTGGTGGCCTGCAGAGTGATCCAAGCAGCAGAGAGCTAAAAGAGTGACTTTCTACCAGATATAAGTATTTTTGTGGCTTTCCCACTGTTATTTAAGCTAGCGACTGCATTTCGCCTGTTTTACTGCTACTTTAAGTGATTTCTGCATTTTGCACTGTTTATTGCACTTTAAGTTACTAATTGTTGCAAATTGTTTCTGTAGGCTACACACTAAAGTGCGCTAGCCGATTTACAGCATTTATAGCATTTACTGTCTGTTTTTTCCTTGTCTCTGTAATAAAACAAAAAAAGTCTCTTGTTTTCCTGCCTTACTGAACTAGAGTAGTCCAGTTTCAGAGTTGCTGATCCCTGGGCTTTGTTTTTAGTTCCTGTTACTGATTCATTGCCTTATTAGGGAGGAGGGAAGTTTCTTTGCTTACCAGTGGGAGTGGGAAGCACTGAGCAGCCTTTCTGTCCGATTTGGTGAAGTTTCAGCCAGAAACTAGTAGTCCATTGGTTGTTTTGGGCCAATTCCTAGCTCCTTTCAGCCCCTGCTATAAAACACGCTAAACACGCTTTTCCAGCTTGTACCAACTCAGCACAGATCCTCGTGGTGGCCTGCAGGGTGATCCAAGCAGCAGAGAGCTAAAAGAGTGACTTTCTACCAGATATAAGTATTTTTGTGGCTTTCCCACTGTTATTTAAGCTAGCAACTGCATTTCGCCTGTTTTATTGCTACTTTAAGTGATTTCTGCATTTTACACTGTTTATTGCACTTTAAGTTACTAATTGTTGCAAATTGTTTCTGTAGGCTACACACTAAAGTGCGCTAGCCGATTTACAGCAATTACTGTCTGTTTTTTCGCTTGTCTCTGTAATAAAACAAAAAATCTCTTGTTTTCCGCCTTACTGAACTAGAGTAGTCCAGTTTCAGAGTTGCTGATCCCTGGGCTTTGTTTTTAGTTCCTGTTACTGATCCATTGCCTTATTAGGAAGGAGGGAAGTTTCTTTGCTTACCAGTGGGAGTGGGAAGCACTGAGCGCCTTTTGTCTGATTTGGTGAAGTTTCAGCCAGAAACTAGTAGTCCATTGGTTGTTTTGGGCCAATTCCTAGCTCCCTTCAGCCCCTGTTATAAAACACGCTAAACGCTGTAAGCTGGGATGAAGGAGTTACCACTGTTGCACACAAGAGCAGCGGCGGTTAAACAAGGTTAAACTATTTGGGCCATCTAAATTCCACTCTTCCAATTTTCCCTTAAAACTACCTTCCTCGAGCTGTACTGCTGATCTAACCAGCATATCCTATAACTGAAAAGTTCATCTCTACTTGATTCCCAAGTAGACTATTCTCTATCTGTAAAGCCTAGCACTTACTCCTACAGTACTTGCACCTTGATAAAGCACTCTTATTATAGATAGTACACCACCAGCCTAAAACCCACTTCACCCGGAGTCCTTTGAAAGTCTCTTTATCTACTACTTCTAGTATGTCGAGGGATCAGTTGCTAGTGTCCTCTCCAGCTCAACTGGTGAACCTGGGAATATTGAGGCAATGTTACAACTGCCTCATGTACACAGACAATCCTCTCCTTCTCCCACAAAACACAAATACATGCGAGAGATGCAACTATACGGCCAAACTGGAGGCTGAGCTCTCTCAACATAGGACTGGCAAGACCAGACAGGAGGAGAAGGTAACCACACACAATACATACCCAGTCACACATGGTACCATCACAACTTCAAATCATACACATACTCACACAAAGACATACTCGGAGGCTCTGATCAAAAATTTACCAAAACAGCAGAGGCCACCAAAGCAGACACCCAAACAACTACCACCTCACGACCCAACACATGCAACACATAGACCACACAGTCAGAGTGTCAAACAGTCACAGCCCTTAAGGCCAAACAAAATGCCAGACACACTTGTCATTGGTGATTCCATAGTCAGACACACTGACGTCCCGCCACCAGACTGAGTAAAGAGAAGGTCACAGTAAGCTGCCTGTCAGGCGCTAGAATCCGCCACATAACGCAAGCACTCTGGTCTCTCAACAGCAGGTACAAGTACGACTCAGTCATTGTCCACGCTGGTGTCAACGACCTGAGACGTACCTCCTTGGACTACATGAAAAGGGACATCGAGGAGCTCTCTGATTATGTAGCCCAGGCAGGTATGACCCTGACCTTGAGCAGTATCCTACCTTCACCTAGAATGATGCCACAATACAGTGATAAGATGATCAGCTTTAATAATTGGCTTAAATTCTGGTGTCATTCAAAGGGGATCCAATGTCTGTCTGCCTGGGATGACATGCTGGACAAGCCACGCTGCTTCGCAAGGGACGGCTTGCACCTGTCACCCTGGGCTTCCGGATATTGGCAAAGGCTCTTGCCACCCCATAGTGCCTTTTTAGGCAAGGCTCAAATTCTAAACCTACCACCCTAGAACACCAAAAAGGAAAAAAACTAAGGGTAATGCTGCTCAATGCCAGAAGTCTCAATCTCAAGATGCACGACCGAGGCCCTTCTCAATATGGAGAACATCGATGTCTGTGCTGTGACAGAAACCTGGTTCAAGGCTCCTGAGAGCACCCCAGCACTAACAGGTTTCACCTCATATCATGCGTTCCGGCCCCAAAATCCGGACAACACCAAGAAAGGAGGGGGGGTGTCCATATTCATAAAGGACACCCACACCTCAAGGTTGGTGGCAACGCATGATGCATCGGAGACCATCCAGGTGCAATTAACCATAGGCAAGACTGCTCTGCAATTTGTAGCATGTTACAGGCCACCCTCTCAAACTCAGGAACCTCACATGGCCTTCCTGAAAACATTGGAGGGGGATAAATGTATCTCCAAACACCATCATACTAGGTGACTTTAACTACCCTAATATAGACTGGGAACACTACTCAAGCCCGAACACTCTAACCCAAAGATTCCTGGAGTTCATAAACTCAAATGCCATGGAACAACTAGTCACCATCCCCACAAGAGGAGAAAACATACTTGATCTCATCATCACGAACATGGGATCAAAATGTTCAACACCGGAAGTATACCCCTCACTGGTGAGATCAGATCATAAACTAATCTCGCTGGAGGTCCTCATCCCGCCCCACCTGAAACAAAAAGACCACAGTGAAAAACTTCTCAAAAGCCGATTTCACACTTCTAAAAACTAGTGTGGTCTCCTTTAAGGCCCCTGAGCCAGTGGTAAACATTACTCAAACCGCTGAATCACTTACAAATGCCTTCTACCAGCACCTACAGGACTGCATGGATCAGGCAATCCCAAACAAAACTAAGACTCTCTGTACCAAAGGCAAGCGTCCAGTCTGGTGGACCCCAGCCATAAACAAGCTCTACAACAAAAGGAGGAAGCTACTACAAGATAGAGCAAAATCCTTGAAAGGTAAGACACCTTTGATCATTATAAGTAAAAACTAAGAGCTCTCATAAAATCATCCAAGGCAAATTTTGAGAGAAAAATCGCCAAGGACTCTAAAGAGAATCATAAGGCCTTCTTTAGCTATGTTAGAAACCTAGGAGGAAACTCCCAGATATGCTCAGAATTAGTTCAAAATGATGTGAAAATTACTGAACCTACACACATTGCCAACATACTGGCTGACAGGTTCAGTGCAAACTTCTCCTCTCCCCAAAAGGAGAGATATCTATTCCAGAGGATTGTAGCCCCCAAACATCTCCAACGCCCAGGTGAGAACTGCCCTCACTAAGGCAAAAACACAGCATCCATGGGACCGGATGGTGTCCCCGGCTGTGTGCTTCATGAACTCAATGAGGAATTAAACCCACAGTTAGGACAGCTGTTTAATCTTAGCCTCACCTCAGGATACGCACCAAGGAGTGGCGACGGCGACTGTGGTCCCACTTCATAAGGGCGGTGCCTCCACAGACCCTGGAAATTACCGCCCATTAGCTTGACAAGCCTTATCTGCAAAGCCATGGAGAGGATCATAATGGAACTCATAAATAAAGACATAGGGAACTTGCAGACTTTGGATCCAACTCAGTTTGGCTTTGTCAAAGGCAGATCCTGCCTCTTAAACTTGGTTGACTTTTTCGAGACAGTCACCAAGGCCATTGATGAGGGAAAGGCAGTCCATACAGCCTACCTCGACCTGGCAAAGGCCTTTGACACAATACCCCACTCAGGTATCATCGAAAAACTCATCAGCTTGAATGTAAACCCATACATCACAAGATGGGTTGCAAACTGGCTAAGTGACAGAACCCACAGGGTCAGAGTTGCTGGAGCCATGTCAGACTCAAAGCCTGTCACAAGTGGTGTCCCACAGGGCTCAGTCCTGGGTCCACTCTTGTTCGGCATCTACTTTTCTGAAGTACAAGCAAACACAAGAGGGTTATGGCTGACAAAGTTTGCAGATGACTGCAAACTGGGCCATAGTCGAAAACACATCTGACACAGATATCCTCCAGAAGGGCCTCACAGAAATGGATAACTGGTGCCAGAGCCATGGCCTGAAGTTAAACGCCAAAAAATGCATAGTCATACCCTTTGGGAAAAACAAGGCTACCCCTAGCTACCATATAGGTGGCAATCCACTGAGCACAGAAAAAGTCATCAGAGATCTGGGGACCCAGGTTGACAGTAGCCTTCGCTTGACACTCATGTTGCTAAAGTAGTTAGGAAAACCTTCTATATCACCCACCTGA